>NW_025777050.1:0-107235 GCF_021130785.1 Homalodisca vitripennis
GTAAAATACTGTTCAATGTACCATAAAGGAAGCTAGAGGAAATAACACAGCAAATCTCAATGAAAAATTAACCCGATTCTACAGGTCGTTCGTCTCCAAAAGCGATCGGTTACATTAACTATCTACTCTGTGGAATGAAAAAATTAACCAAATCTTACAGCTGTTTGCTTCTACTTTCTTAAGATGTGCTTTGTAAAATGTTGTCAAATCTTGCTACAATATAAAGGAAAAATCTTCGAAATCTTAATAATAATTTAATCAATTTACATAACATTTTTACTATAAAAACATACTGTACTTTAATTAAAAAATACTTTTCTAACTAATAATATAACAAACATGAAACTCACCAAGCTCTCATTCAGTTTCTAGCATTTCAAAAACTTACAAAGAAAGACAATTTTACAACGAGCTTCAAACGAATTACTCCAAAGAACATTTTAAAAGAACAGTTGATACTTTTCCCTTAAATGATACTCTAGGAATTCAATAGAAACTTGTAAAGTCTTTTGCAGATAAAAAACGTCTAATGCGAGTGTTTTACTAGTCGGGCCAAAAACCTACTAAAAATAAAAGTAAGGGATTACCAATATTTAACTTATAATTACGAACAAGATATATGAAGAAGAAAGACAAATAAAATAAGACACCAAACAGATGAGTTTATCACTTCGTTTTTTTATGGACATTTTTCCCATATTATACGTTCCTTATCAAGATAAATCACAGACTTAATATTGATGAATTTCCTTTACGGAATTTTTTGTGGAGTATTCAAGATTTATCAAACAACCCAATTCATTAAAAAAGAAGAGGAGCCATTATAGAATGTTTTTCTTATAGAATAATAGCCACACATTTTGTTGTGTGAAGACAAAAGGGTATTACTGTAGATAATATTCCATGTGCACTTCCTATGAAGAAAGACCAACCATACTATGGGTTATCAAAACAGTAACTATGGACGTGGGGGAGGATCTGCAAGTTTTAGACGTATAAGGACTTTAAGTTCTATCAAAGGTTAATTGTTATAAATTTCTTTTATCTTTTATAGGGTCTTCTTTTTTTCCCAGTAACAATACAAGTGTAAATTTTCATTTTTGTATTAATTCTTTAATTCTTTTTTCTCGATCCACAAAAACCAGTCAAAAATCTGTTCGGCAAGTGTACTTTACAATCTTCCAACTCCGGCAATTATTGTAAAACCCGAATTTATCTTTCATTTTTCTCCAAATTCAAGATTCTATGTTTCTTCCTTTCTTCCAATTCATTTAACTTCTTATACTCTTTAAACTTACATTCTCCAATATCATTTAACTCTTTCAAGAACTCCATTTAAATAGAAAAAATTCAAAGTCAAAAAGTGCTAAAACCATTTCTCGGTCGACCTTTTCTCCTCCCTCTGTCTCTTTCTCTCTCCCTCTCTTTTTTATGCCTATGACACGATCACTTCTGCCGTCCGTTTATAGGCTAGGATCTATATTCAGGCTAGAGAGAGAGAGAGAGAGAAGAGAGCGAGATACGGATAGAGAAATGGTTCCGGAATACGATCTGAATACTTCTGAACTTGGTGTTTCTCCGCTATGGCCACTCGCATTGAAACAGTTCAGAAGTAAACTTCCTAACCGACCAAACCGAATTCGCGGACATATATACTCAGCAACACAATACAAACAGCCCATCGAGAAGTAAAAATTTAAGAAATTAATTTTAAAATATAATTTGAAAATTACAAGTAACAAAAATGTACGCATATTTAAAATAGGTAAAATTATCTAACATTTTGAAAAAGAAAATGTTATAATAGTAAACGGGAACACAATTTTTATTCTTAAAAGCAAATCTGCATTACCGACAATTTTAGTTCCGAAAGATTGCGCTGTGTGTATCAATGACAGTCGAGGTGTGCTACTACAGACCGACCATCACGATAATCGCTTCGCCTGCGTCATATCCGTAGTGATATCACGCCGTGAGAGGCGCAATCGTTGGTTTACAAGCACCATTTAGTTAAATAAATTTTTCTATCTAAATGGAGCGCGATAAAATATCATGTCCGTCTTCTGCAAAATAGAGAAATTTTAAGAAAATAAACTATGATAGCCATTATAATTCTAAAAGTCATGAAAAAAACAAGCAAATTTACAATAATGAACTAAAATTATTTAAGACAGTGGGCTAGAGAAAATAAAATTGCCGATCACGAAAAACATGTTTAATATTGAGAAATTACGTGAATTAAAGAGAAGCTTTCAAAGTTGAAAAGAAAAGATCTCGACCTATTTAATGATGAAAAACTTCATTCAATAGCTGAAAAAAAAGTTGGCTATCGGTAAAACTAAACGATAAAACCAAGTCTGAAATGGATCGAAGAAATTGATAAAACTCTTAAAGTAAAATCCGAAAAATATCATTGATGTAGAAGTTTTTTATCCTCAATACACGGTCTTTTCAAGCAATACATTTTTAACGAACATTTAAACGATAAGTTCCATGTCAATTTACAAATATCTTTCAATTATGCGGTCAGAAATTAAAAGTTTAATCGAGAAATTTCAAGAAAATGTTAAAAATATGAAGGGCTATCTCTCTTTGGAATGTGAATACGAACGAACTTTAGTGAACGGTGGAACCGCAAACATGTCTAATGTATTTTACTATCAAAGCAGACGAAATCTTTGACGTAAAACGACTTTAATTAACTAAGCAATTTAATAAATTAACACATCGAGAACAAACGAATCATCCAAATAAAGGTTCCGGATGGACATTTAAAAGTTGTAAACAACTAGTTTTGAGCCTTAACTAAACACGAAATGATGAATGCAGGATCATAACATCGATTTACCAAAGAATATCAAAGATAAAAAAGCTTGTATAAATATCAAAAAAATAAAGATGGATTTTTGCTTTATATTATTCAATAAGATGTGCTATTGAAAAACCAGAAAGAGGACTGTGAAACGTGTAAAGCAATACGAAAAATTTGTGAATGACGAAATATTTTTTCAGGTTTTGAGTATCCAATGTCTCTTAAAAGATATACAAATAATTTTGAGAAACGAAGCTACAATTCCAAGTATAAATATCCAAAAATGTCTATCAATGGTCTACAGTTTTGATGAAAATATTAACATTGTTCCATTACAAATTTTCCGAAGTAAATATGACGCCGAGTTAGAAACAAACATTGATTTATTGTATGTTAAACAAGATGATAAATCTCATTATGTGTTTGATAAACGATTTAAATAAGCTTGTTTCTTCGCAGTTTTTTTATCTAAACACTAAAAGAAAGAAAATTGCTTTTGTGGTAGAAAGATGTTTAAGCCATTTTTACAAATCTGGAGATTTAACAGATCATTTAGAAATTGTTGCAAAAGCAACATGAAGTTTGTAAGCCACATTATGCCATTTCCAGGTCAAACAACTAAATTTACTAATTATCAAAAGAAGTTTAGCCCATCCGTACGTTATTTATATGGATTTTGAGAGCATATTAGAAAAAATTCCGACATGCAAGGAACAAATCCACAAAGATCGACTACAACCCAAGATTCAGAGGCACATTCCCTTATGGTTTTTACTCTATATTTTAGTGTCGAATGTGACCAATCGCTATGTACAAAACCGATATGTTATCGTGCCAAAAAATGAAGAAGAGTTGAAAAACGTTCCCGACAAAATTGTTTGAAGAACTCAATAAATTATCGAAATACATAGCGAAAAAAAATATAATTCTAAGAACATGAAACCTATGAAATTGAACAGAAGAAGAAGAAGAAATTTCGTATCAAAAATTCAAAACGTTTGTCATATCTGTGAATGGTCTGGCTTCATGATGTTGGGTCAATTCAGTATGGTTTTACTCCTGATTAGGTTGGAAAGATAAGAGTTAAGGTTATTCAATAAAGTTGAGAGATCATTGTCATTAATGACCGGCAAGTTTTGCGAGGCGCAGCTCAATAGTCATGTTGCAATCTAAATTTGGGAAATTTCCCTCAGAATATTCCCGTTTTCTGCCACAATATGTCAAATTACGATACTCATTTGTACATAAAAGAATTGGCTAAACAATATGGTAATGTTGGGAAAATTTGATTGCAAACACCCCCCGGAAATGAAAAAATATATAAATTATTTTCTGTAAAATTCTGGATATGGCTATGAATTCGAAGGTGGATAAGCAAAGAAAAGTTCATCAAGTTTTTCGTTCTGTAGACACGTTTCAGATATCCATGGCCTCGTACTATAGAAAAGTTAGCGAAAAATTTAAAGAAGAGAAGACTTCAAACATACAAATTCATTTTATACAAAGATGGAAGAATATGAATGAAATAATAGAAAGACAGCCAAATGGACGACGACGAGATTTTTAAAATTCTGATCTGGAAAAGGAATATTTCCCTATGAATTTATCGACTAGTATTGAAAAACTTGATTACACAGAAGGAATTTGGAGAATTCAAGATTTCTATTCACTTTTGACAGATGAGAGCATATCTGAGAAAGATTTTTCCATACACTACTTAAATGTTATGGAACAAATTAAAAGAGAAAAATCTAGGAAATTACTCTGATTTTGTACAATATTCCAAGATGTTCTATTGCTTGCTGATATCTTCGAAAATTTCAGGAATATTTGTTTGAATTGCTATAAACCTTCAGATCCGGCACACTATCTAACAGCTCCCAGTCTCGCATGGGACGCAATGTTATAAAATTAAACGAAGATAGGAATTACAATTAATTAAGTGATTATAATAATGTATTTGATGATTGAAAAAGGCATTCGGCTGGGGGCATTTTCCCTCAGTGTATTAAACGATATGTTGAAAGCAAATAACAAATATTTAAAAGATTTTGATAAGACAAAGCCCGAAAACTATTTACTTGTAATCTCGATGCTAAACAACCTTTTATGCGGTATGGTCTTATGCAAAAAAAACTGCCGTTTTAGTGATAATCAAAGTGGATGGATCCTAAAACGTATACAAAAGAAAGGAGGCTGGGCCAAGAAACAATTTTTAGAACTCACTGGGCGACCGAAGATTATGGCTATATCTCGAAGTCGATCTTAGGATATTCAACAAATTTACACACGGAACATCACAAGGATTTACCTCTTTGCTCCAGAACATTTTAAAAACAAAACTTTGCACAACTCTACTGGATAAAAACTGAATACGTTGTTCATTATCTCGAGAAATTTGAAGTTCTATTTGGAACAAGGTATGATTGTTTGAAACATGTGAATAGAGTTATTGCATTCGATCAGAAGCCTTTTATGAAAGAATACAATTGATTTTAACACAAACATGAGAACCAAAGCTACAAGCGACTTTGAGAAGGATTTTTATAAGCTGATGAACAACTCCAGTTTTTTGGAAAATCAATGGAAAAATGTGCGAAACAGAATTGCGAATATTAGACTAGGAAATGAAGAAATTTTCAATGAAACAAGCTAAGAAAACAAATTTCAAATGCTTTAACATCTTTTGACGACAACTGTATAGCGAGTCACATGTACAAACAAAAGGATAAATTTAACAAACCGATTTACATAGGATTTTTTCAGTTCTCGAACCCGTCCTCAAAATTGCTAATGTAAAGTGCGCTGAGTTTTATTATACAGCAACAAATTAAAGAAAGTTTGATCCAGATTTGAATCTGTGTTACATGGATACAGACAGTTAATTGTTTCTAGAATTGAAACTGAGAATCCTTTTAAAAATTATTTAAAGAAAATATAGATGACTTTGATACGAGCGATTATCCAAAAGATCATGAATGTTTCACTACTAAAAATAAGAAAGTAATAGGAAAATTCAAAAGATGAGTTAAATAGCGAAGTTTTAGAAGAATTTTGTGGTTTTAAGATCAAAGATCGTACTCGTGACAAATATCTAGACAAAAACCCAGCTATAGGTGTAAAGGAATTAAGAGAAGCGTTGTAAACTAAAACAATAAATATCGAAAACTTGAAGAGATGTTTGTTCGAAGATAAAGAAGAATTTAGGGAGATGAAAATAAAAAATGTAATAAAAAAGTTATAAACATGAGTTTGTACAACTGTTACCATACAACAAGCTGGCACTGAACGCTAAAGATGAAAAGGAGAATCGTTCTAGAAAAAAAAGATCGATACAGTACCGTATGTGCTATAAAAAATGAAGCAAAATCTGAATATATTAGAACGAAATAAATAAACTTGGAAACTTTGATATGTAAATGGAAGATGATTTAATTCACTGTCCACAAGTGTAAAAAGAAAACGAAAAATATAAGATTCCAAAATCGTTTCAAACTCAAAATGGATTGTATAGGAAATTGCTGCACAAATGTTCAAAAATGTAAGACAAACAAGAGTAAGTTTATAAAGAATCCAAATCCAAAACCTGTTAAGCAAGAATTGAAGACTTAAAGATGAGATAGAATTTGAAGCTCGAGAAATTCATGCACCAGTACGAAAAAAGTTTAAAAGAGAAAAATTTATAACATTAGGGAATTGACGATTTAAATGGGCAGCCAGATTTTAGTTATTATGTTCTTAACTATTCAGATCAAAATGATGGATTTAAGTATATGTTAAATGTGTTATTGATTTACTTTCCCTCAAAATCATGCCTTGGTTCAAGAGCTATCATATAAGAAATTAAAACGGCAAGGATATTAGTCTAAGAAGCTTTCGAAAGATTATCAGTACAAAGATGCCATAAGGATCTAAAAATCACAATACCGTCCTAACCTACTTCAAAACAGATAAGGTTTTAGTTTAGAGCTTTAAAAAATAAAAAGAATTTAACGATGTTTTGAGGAAATACAACATTAAGATTTTATCAATACTCGAAAACGAAGAGAAATCAAGTAGAGTTCGTAGTAGAGATATCAACAGAACTCAAAAATGAAAGAGACATGGAAAGTTAATTTTTGAAGATTAATAAAAACTTTAAATGGATCGATATTCTTTCAAGAAAAAGTCGTAAAGGAAATATAACGATACTGTTCCACAGCGACAAAATCAAAAATTGAAACCGAATAGACGTAGATAAGGGATGCAGAAAAGGAGTTATTAGATGGACCGTTTTAATCAAGTATGTTCCACCTTGAAAATTCACGAACTCGAAAGTCCTAAATTAAAAGTCAAATGATTCATGGTAACAGAAATTGTTAGTAAATAAAATGACAAACATTTTTCGAAGACAAATATAAAGAACAATTAGGTCAAGAGAAATCTCTTGTGATTTAGCTCAAATTAGATATACACAGATTCCTGTAACGCTGTTATAGTATAATAAGGATTTAAATATTATTGAAGAAGCATAACCGGAAAGTTTTTTTTATGAATATGAAAATGAGAATGAAAGTCAAAACAGATTTTTTCTATATTATTAAGATGGAGTGCATCAAAAGAAATGTTCCAATGTAGCAAAGAATTTAAAAGGTTTTGAAATGAATTTAATAAAAGATAAAGTAGAAAAATGAATTGGAAATTAGGGTTATAATTGTAAAGATTTGTTATATAGGAAGTAAGCATGTGAAAGGGAGCTAGTAATGAATAAAACTAGAAAAAATTAGACGTTTGGAAGAGAAAGAATAGTAATGCCTTAAATGTTAAAGAAACTAAAGGGTAGAAAATTTCAGAAGTTTCACAATCTAGTGATCACTATAGTAGAGATAACCGAAACCAAAGTTACTCCATATTGTAAAGATATGTGCTAGAAGAAATAATCCTGCAGACCATAGATATATTATGAACCGGATACATCAATGTGAATGCTGCCGGAAGAACTATAAATGATGGTTTAAATAATTATCAATGCTGAAACATGAGTACAAAACCAAAAATATTCATAATTTCAAGAGTTTTTTACTATAAAACATTTTCATGACGTGTAATAATTTGATGTTCTATATTAAAATGGAAGTCCTCAATAAGAAATGAAATCCAAAGTGTCGAAGAATTTTAATACGTAAAAGAATAATAAAAGACTGTTTCATATGTAAGGAAGTAATCATGACGGTTAAAATGGACAACTTAGACTTTAGAAGAAGAAAAAAGTTTTACTATTTGTAAAGAAATTAAAAATATTTCTGAATTTTAATAGACGTGCAGTGATAGTTCTAAAAGATTAGAATAAGATGCGTTTCTTTTGCATAAGATTGTTGCTAATAAAAAATTTTTCAGCAGTAACTAGATTAGTAAAAAAACAGAGAAAGTGCCTTTTGTAATATGATCAAAAAAGAATATCTAACAGATGGGTTACCGTTTAGTTTATGCTAAACATTTACACAATACAAAATATAATAAAATAATCGAGTAATTTTTTTAGATAAAAATATTAGAAACATTTTCATCGTGTAATTTAAGATATTCTGATCAAATCAACGTCCGAGATTTCTAGCCATATATTGTAGTAATAAATGTTTTCCGTTGTATAAAATTATTCAAAGAATTCTTTACATCTTGGTTTTTAGAATTATATACTATTTTTGGATCTCCTTGTCTTAATAAAAATTTCCCATTTCTTTCTGGGTAAATCAATTTCAAGTTCTTATTCAATCATTTTCAGGGTATTTCTCTCTAATAATTTTGAGCTTCTGATAACGTAATAAGGATATTACCCACAATGTTGAGTTCTTCTGTATAATTAAATACTCAAAAAAACATGGTAAGGTGTTTTTATCTTATCTAAGAATCTTTACAAACAAGAATCTGGTTTTCATTTAGAAGTACAATTTTACGTACACTTATGGTTTTGACGAATTTATTTCCCGTTTTGATTTTCATCTTTTAATTTTGCAATGTGAATTATATAGCTTTTGTCCCTCTAGACAATATTTAATCTTAGTTTTCAAAGTTTAAGTTACTCACCCAAATTTTACGAATACTTGGCCAAAAACTTCTTTTTGTAAACCCACCCACTTTTTTTAAAACAATTTTCGAATAATTCTGGCGGAGTCTTATTAATCTCTAAAAATTAAAGAATAAAGTCCAGATTCAATTAACGAAAAACAGTGTTTAATTATTTGATAAGTTTAAAGGTAGGCTTCTTGTATTCAATAGACCCCCTTGAATTATAATGTCTTTAAACATTGATTTATCAAATTGTTCGACCCCATTGAATCAACGTTTAGTGATGATTGCTGTGTCTCAGTTTTTTTTGTCATATTCTAAAAATTTCACTGTAACACATTCTTGTCGCTTTGGAAAAACCAAGATCACATTGTATTTCGTCAAGTAACGAATCGTTAAAGAATATTTGTGTATTATATGAATTTGAGTTGATTATTGAATAGGCCTATCAAGTGACTCCAGTTTAGATAGAAAAGAAATGTTTAACTAGTAATTTTTTATTTGATGAGAGAATAATGGTTCCGAAATTCATTTGATGAAAAACGGAGTGTCCTGGATGTAATTTTTGTAAGAGTCCGCGATTTTCGATACCCTTGTTCAGAATCTATGTTTTTCAAAGCTTTTTTTGTATTTTTTCTTTAAACATTGTGACTTTATCTCGTATTTTTTGTGAATATTTGTGAGGTGGCCCCTCGAGGGCTACCTTCTCTTTTAGATAAAAGTATTGGTATTTATCATTCATTATCAACTCGTTATGAAATGTTTTGAAGGTAGTAAGAACGATTCGATTCCCCCCCTTCTTGATTTCATCGATTCTTTTCGACTATACTTTTAAATATATTGTTGTTTTTAACTCATGCATTGATTTAATATAAATTAGCTCCCTCAGAGGGTTCTTCGTTATAGTTAGAACGAGTTTTTTTGTTTGAACATTCTTTTAAATATTTTTTTATAAGATTGGAATATAATCGATTTTCAATTCGGTTTTTTGCCACTGATTTTTGATCCATAAGCAACATTTGGGAAAAAAGTGTGTACAAAAAAATTTCAGAATTTCTTTGTTGACGTAAAATGTTCGGATAAATTGATGTTTTCAAAAACATAGGTATCAACGAAGATTGCCAGATGCACATTCACATTACACTCAAACGGTCCTAAGATTTTGGGCTGTTTTAGAATTTCCATAAAATAATCCCTGATTTGGCTCCTCAATAGTTCTTCATTGAAACAAACCCTCAACACCTAAAAAAAAAAATCCCCTACAAAACAATCCTAAAATCTGCTGAAAACATTATTCTAAAAACTGGTTGATTTTATTTGAATTTTATAATAAGAGAGATAATTTATTTTGCATTTCAAACTTTGTTTTTCGTCAAAAGTTTAATAGATTTATCTGATTGTTTGAATGTTTTCAGATATAATTTTTAAGGGAATTTGTTTATGTTGATCGTAAAGTATAATATCACTTTTGTTTAAAACATAGTATTTTGTTATGTACTTCTCACTAAAAAAAATCCTATGCAATAAGGAGAACTTTCACTAATATTTATTACAAAAATTGTCAGAATAAAAACCGCTTAAAACCGATAAAATAATTTGATTCTTCCTCTAAGTGTATAGGGGTGTTTCCCAAGTTTAAAATAATTGAGAGCTTTCTGAAGTCAACTTGTAACAGCCTTCATTTTCGCAATGCGTTGGCCTTCAAGATGAAAATCTTCTATTTAAATGGAGAAATTTTTAAAGCAAAAAGATCAGGATAAAACTTCAAACGTTTGAAAGAAAATAAGAAAGATCCAACCAATCAGATTGGTTAATTGTTGGTTCAAGTGGATGTGGAAAAAACAACTTTATTATTGAATTTCATCTACAATAGGTTGATTCCCTTATTCCCAATTTGTGTACGTCCATTTAGTAAATATACTTTAGAACAAACGCCTATAAAAAATTACAAGAAAGATTTGAAAATATTGAGAAGAACTTAAGTAAGAAAATATTCATATTTTTATAATGCTTCTGAGAGGACATAGTTCCGTTAAGCGAATGTAAACCCAATTCGTTAATCGTTTTTGATGATTGTATTTTGGAAAATCAGGACGTTATTAAGGAATATTTCGTAATGTCTCGTCACAAAAATCATATCTTGGTTATCTATCTTTCTCAATGCTTTTCAAAAGGTTGATAATACAAGTTATTAGAAATAATTTGAATATGTTTTGTGTGTTTTTAAGGCAAGACGATCACTATTCGAGAAAGATTTATAACAATTATGTGGGATCTGATATGAGTTTTTAACCACTTTAATGAATTATGTGATACAAATTTGGAAGGAAGACTACGGGATTTTTAACTATTAATCTAACTTTGAAGCCTAAAAATGGTAAATATTTGAATAAATTTTTCCAATATAAACGTGTGATAATCTAGTTGTTTTCATGTTTTTACGTTCACGTTTACGTTTCGTGTTCTCGTTTTTACGTTCCACGTTCACGTTCCACGTTCACGTTCTGTGTTTCACGTTCGTGTTTTGGTTTTCACGTTCATGTTCACGTTCATGTTTCACGTTTCATGTTTTACGTTTCGTGTTTACGTTTCACGTTCGTGTTTCACGTTCGTGTTTACGTTTCCCCGTTTTTTCGTGTTTCACGTTCACGTTCACGTTTTTAACACGTTCCACGTTCACAGTTTTACGTTCCATTTACGTTCACCGTTTCAAAATTATCCTAAATAAATGGCGAACGTAACTTCTGAAGAAGCGAAAAAACTTGATCAAATAGAAAAGAAATTATTCAAAGAATTTAAAGAACAGATTCGAATTGATGAAAATAGAACAAGAATTTTAATTCAAAAAATTAATTCAAACCTGTAACAATCTGCAATAAAAAAATGTTGAGGGCAAAATTGAAAATGTTTTTAAGCGATAATCCAAAATTTGATGAATTTGGTTCCAGGTTGTACGACAATTTGCTGATATTTCGCAATTCCAGAATCTGAGTTTGGATATTGCCAAAATTACCATCTTCAACACCATTTAGACCTCGAATCATTGAAGACTCTTACCATAGTTGAACCAATAAGTCCTTGGAACATACGGATATAATAATTTAGTGATGAAATTGGTAAAAAAATTTCTTCCTAGAGCAAAGGATTGATAAATTTTGGTTTGTTATTGGGGACAGGAAAAAAGAAACAAGTTTTATGATTGGGAAATTTGCCCGTGAATTTTGAGCTTAAATGACTATCATTATTAAATGGAAAAAATAACATATTGAGTAAGGAACTCAAGGTTTATGGAGATTATTAACAGGCACTGATTGTTCCAAAAAGACGGATTTATATTCTGAAGAAGACTTGAAAAAGTATACTGAAAATTTTATGGAAAATCTGATTCAATTTACAAAAATAATGATTCCCATCAACTAAGAAACCATAAGTCAAGTAAAGGTAAAAAATATCTCAATTTGATTAAAACCAATTTTGGGAAAAAACGAATCGAAGGATCAGGTGTGAGAAAAATACAATGATAATAAGATTGAGTACAGATATATCGACGATTTGACAAAAACTCGATGGAATTATATTAATTATATTTTATGCTCAAGAAAAGGCTGGAAACAACAATTTTTTTGAACGAAAAGAAAGCGATTAAAGATTTTATTTCGAACAAACTTGATGAAATGATTGAAAAAACCTGATGGAATTAAATATTTTTTAAAACGAGTTTTGCCGGCAATAAGTTCATCTATGATTGAAGGTAGTGGACTTTTGAATGATTTTTATCAACAATTTTACCTTTTGAATTACACGTACCAACTTTATCAGTATCTGGGGCCTGGCACCAAAACTCGAAAAAAAAGACTAAAAAGAGGAGATCCTGGTATAAATAAATTAGATCAAGCTGCTATGGAACACGATATTTTTTATGCAAAACATAGAGGGACACAAATTCCAGACATATCGCAGAATAAAGTTTTGCAAGATAAGGCAATGGATATGATTTTTATCAAAAGATGCTAGTTTAGGTGAAAGATTTGTTGCGCTTCCAACAGCTGGAGCAATGTTTTTTGAATGAGAAAACTAGGAATGGGAATCGAAAGAGAACTTGAAATTTTAAACTATATAAATGGAGGTGAACGTAAAACTTCAGCAAAAATCAGAAAGAAAAAATAAAAATCCGCTTTTTAAGAAAAAAATACCCGTTAGTATTCAATTTAAAATAGATCAACTAAAAAAATGGCGAAGATAAGATTATTTTTATTCAAATAGGACAATACAATAAACTCGAAAAACATAAGAAAAAACAATAAAGGAACCAGAATAGAATTTTTCTTATAATCAGTTGAAAGAACTCAAAAATGGTTGGACTTTTGAAAGAATTTATTAGATTTTGGAGAAAATATTTTCCAGTTGTTAAAAAATGTTGTTCCTTATGTTCGTAAAGCTGCTCCAATCGTTTAAAAAGGATGTGATTCCTATTGTTCGAAACATTTTAAATTGGTTACGATAAAGAGTTGGAAGATGTTACAGGATCTGGATTAGATGAAAAAAACTTTGAATTACGTGAAATCAAACATTGAAAAAAAAATTTGAACCTTTAACATTCGGAGAATTGGAAGGAATCTGCAAAAACATTAAACATTTTAGAGGAATCTTCATGAGAGATACATTACCTGAAAAAGTTAAGAAATTTTGAATGTGGAATTGTGAATTTAGACTCGATTATGGGAAGTGGAACGCATTGGGTTTGTTTATTATAAAAATGATAAGAATACATGTTATTTTGATTCGTATGGAAGAATTGAGGACAAACCACCTATAGAATTGATTTAAATATTTGAAAAAAAATCAAAGCGTCTACTACAATGATTCTCAGATTCAAGGACTATAAAGATCCCCAATTTGTGGTCATTTATGTGTTTTTGTTTTGAATGAACTTGAGTAATGGTAAAGATTTTAAAGAAAGTTGTTAACAAATTATTGCTTAATAAATATGGATTCACAAAATATTTTTGACGTTATTTGGAACACAAATTATTCAAAATGTAGATAATAGTACTTTGAATTTTGATAGTTTGAGAGAAATGAGTTTGATAACAAGTTAGAAAAAGTGTAATTTACAAAACCTTCCAGATTCAGATATGTTTGCTGTCGAGATTGAAGATTTTAAAAACAGAATATGATAACAAACTTGCAAATTTCATGAGTTCAAATGAAGTTGCTGATTAAAATAAAAACATTGGAAAAAAGAAGTTGATGATGGTGTAAAAAAATTATTTACCAATTTAATGTCTCACATCGAAAAAGCTGATGAAATTACTGAAGCGATCAAAGTTGAAAAAGAATTATGTTAGTTTGGCTAATAAAAAAAGAATTGTCGGTGTTCGGACCTGGTATTGACGCAAACATGATGTTGTTGTTAAAGAAACAAATTTTAAAACCTCTAAAATTATCAGAAAACATCGATAATTTGTTGAATTTACATTGATCCGAATGTTTAAAAATGCCTTAGAATTTTAAAGGAAAAAGAATTAGCGGTGTTAGTAAAGGAAATTAATCCATTTGATGTTGTTGTAATGAATTCAATTAGAAGATCCTATTAAAATGTTTAATGAACTAAAAAACAAAATTACGAGAATCATAAACAGCATGTTAAAGATTTTACAACAGAAGTCTATGACAAGTTAGAAGCCAGAATATAGAAGATCAGTAGACGATGTTGGTGAAAATTAATGAAAAACTTACTAATTTTAAAGAGTCTTTTGATAAGTTTAGTTTAGATGCTACGAAAAACTTTTGAGAATATTGGTCATAAATTTGTTGAATACAATGATTCTTATGCTGTCAAATTTCAAAAATTAGAAAAAAAAACTTAATAATATGGAGGAAGATCTTACTGAATATAGGTATTCGCGTAGGGTTTTATGCACGATAAATTTTCCCTAAATAAATGGCGCTCATATATTGTGTGAGATGTAAAGAGAAAACTGCCACAAACGATATAAAATACTATGCAAACATTAACGGAGTTAAGAGAATATCTGGAAAATGTGCTGAATGTAATTCAAAAAAAGAGTCAATTTATAAAAAACTTGATTTTTAAATTTTTTCTTAATAAAATAGAGATGGCGGGACATTTACAGTGCTTTCGATCTTTTTATCATGCAACACGAAAAGAGATTTGAAAAAAGAACATTGGGATGATATTTTCTCAAAAATATGAATTATCCGAAGATATGATGAGATTATACGTAAACAAATTGAATTGGTTATAACATTGCTAAATATCAAACTTTATCATCAGAGTTCATTCAAGAAAATATACATTATCAATTTAAAAAGATCATATGTCTGTTCTTTGTCTCTATCAACACTTGAGTATAAAGTTTTTGGATGAAAATAAAGATACAGTTGTGATTGGAAACAATATTATAGATTAGCGGTTACTATCCTGTGCAAATTTTATTGAAATATGTGACCGAGATCCGCAAAATTTATAAGGAAGAGAATCCTGAATATGACGAAGTAGATCATTAAAAAATGACTCTAATTCTTTTTAAATTATTTTACTAAAAATTTATATCTTTTCTTATAAAAACGTACATTAGATCGATGAAAAAAAAATGATACACGAATGATGTTTAATTAAAATTTCTCTTATTAAATGGCGGACTACAGAAAATATGCTAGTGATATTGAAAAGGGCGGAGTTTAAAAATTTTCTATCCAATTAGTAAAACAACATTTTGAAATGAACCGAATAAAAGAACTGAGTTTTAATATTGATTTTGGAGATAACTTTTGCTCGTCTAACTTCCAGTTTTTATATTTCTGGAACTTTAACAAAACAAGATGGTCAAGCATAATCTTGGAACTGATAATGTTAGATTAATCGATAATTTTTATACCGTTTTTATTTTCTAAGATTGAAGTAAGAAAACACAATAAAATTGATAGAAGAAGTCGAAAACTGTGGCCAAATTAAGCACAATTAAAGGAACTATTTCGTATTCAAAAAGTGATGTTATTTCTCAAACTTCTAATGGCTTTGAAATCAGATTTTTAAATTTGGTTGTTTTTGAAGCAGCTGGAAATTTATCTCAATTTTGGAATTAGGATTTTTTGAAAATGTTACTATTCCGATCTATAAAGGAGGATTTTATCTAAGTTTTATAAGAGCAGAAGACGATGATGTGATTCTGAAGACTGCAAACTGGAAATGTTATGCCTGTTGATGGAAAATGGAAAAAATAACAATTACAGATTTTTTTTATTAGAGTTCCAATGATTGATTATAAAAACCACGAGTAAAATTAGGTTGATTGATGAAATTACAAAAAGTCAAAACATTATGTTTAATTTTCTAGATTGGCAATGTATTGAACAAAAAGGTATTTCCGGAACAACTTATTCGTTCGATATTACAAATATTTATAGAAATATCTTCAATCCCAAGTTCTCGTTATCATTGGTTTTCAAACAGGTAGACAGAATAATCAAGAAAAAAATCCTTCAAAGTTTGATAGTTTGGATGTAAAAAATATCAGAGTAAAATTGAACGGTTCTTATTATCCAGATGAATTACAAAATTTAAACATTTCCGGAGGTCTTTTCAGAATCATGTATCAGATGTATCAAGATTTTAAGAAAGTTTACTGTAATAATAAGGAAATGTATTACAATCCTAAAGAATTTTTAGCGAATAGACCTATTTATGTCATTGATACAACAAAGAGTTTGACAAATATTTCTGGTTCAAAGAACGATTATAATTATCAATATGGATTTTCAAAAAGCTGTTACAAACGCGATTTGTTATGTTGTTGTTGTCTCTGAGAAATTTTTAGCCTATGATGTGATTAAGAACGATATTAGAGAAATTCAGTAAAAATCACGTTATTTTCACTATTATTCATCGGATAATTTTAAAACTTTACAGAATTGTTAAAGACATTGATATAAGTATTCATTTTTAATTTCAAAAGAATATCTTAAAAAATGGGGATGATATTAACAAAAACTATTCCAAGGTCATCTTAAGGGTTGGACCGGAAGTTATGATTTTAAAAAATACTTTAATATTTACTGATCCTATATACCAAATTTCAGCAAAAAAGCTCCAATAGTTCTCGAGATATAAGAGTTTTAAGATAAGGGATGATTGGGGTAGTTTTTTGAAAATTTTGTTATTTTCATGAAATTTTAAGTTGAACTCGCTTGTTTTTGAAGTTTCAGATTTTTCTGATAATTTTTTTTATTTTTTTATGAATATTAAGAAATAGGGGATGATTTCACCCTTATGGATAAGTTAAGTCGAAAGAGTTAAGTATTTACTATATGTGTACCAAATTTAATTAAAATCGGTTGAGTGGTTTTTGAAATATAAAAATTATTAATAAATTTGTAAACTAGCAATCCTAATTGAACAACTTATATAGCAGAGATATAGCTTATATCTTTCGAGACTCTCCGTAGCTCAGTTGGTAAGACGCTTGCCTTTAAAGCCTGAGGTTCTGGGTTCAAATCCCAGAGCTTCAGGCGCGCTTTTTATTGAGGAAGACATGGTTTGTCGTTCAGTGGTTGGGGACAAGTCTTTACACGAGTGGCCATAGTGTAATGACTATAGAACAAGCCGAGTAATGACAACTGTGGTTGGCGCGCCATTTGCTTCCTCACCTTTCCACTTCATTCCTTAATTCCTTCTCTTCCTTAATTCGTTCATTACATTCATCATTCACATCATTCATTAATACAACATTACACTTACAAAACACCCGACACAAATTCCCTAATTGTATCTCTCCATCAACTTCTACACAGTAGTTACCAAAGAAAAATGAGACTTGGGAACAAAAAAATTCCAGAGTCTAAGACCCGAATTACAGCTCCTAGCCATTAACTTGGTTGGACAGTAGCAGTGCAGGGCCAAGTCTCTAAAACAATAGACACCGTAGAAGTTGAATGTGATGTGATTCCCATAGCGCAAACACGCACACTAACAACACTACACCAGAGACACAATCATTCATTTTGTATGTCTTTCATTATATCGTAATGAATTGCTGAATAGCAAACGTTTCTCTTTTCTTCGTCAGAACCACACACACACAATATATCTGTTTCGTAAATGTTTTTTCCATATAATTTATCCCAATCTACAACAAAAGCGTGATCTCTTATAAATTCCTTTGATAAATCTTGTTGTTTACAAAGACTTGTTAAAAAACTAGCTGTATGCATATTTCTTGTCCAGTATGGATATTGTCTTCTCAACATTTCAACAAATAAGCAATGAAATTTAGCATAAAAGCGATGAAAAATGTCAGATTGTTGGTGTTTTAGTTTATTTTGTAAAAATCGGAATATTTTTCTTATTTTTCTATTATTTAATTTAAAATCTCCTATTACATTTAACATATTTATACTATCTAAGTTGTCTGTAATAAATTGCATTGAACACTTTTTAGTACTTAAAAGTTCTCTGAATTCGTTTTCATTTAAGGATTCGTTTTCACTTAAGGAAAATATCAACATTTGTTTAACATATTTAGGTAATTCAAAGAAGTCTTTATAACTATTTCCTGTGGTAAGTTCTTTAAATGCTAGAAACTGAAGTGATTTTGGAGAGTTCATGTTGTTTGATGACTATTTAGTAGAATAGATTTTTTATTTAAGAAAAATAATTTGCTAAATTCATATTATTCTCTTTCATTCCTTCTAAAAACTTCAAAAATATACTCTTTCGCTGATGAAAAAATCTCGATTTCTTCCGGAATAATCTTTGTAATCATAGACAAAATATCCTAAATAGTTGTACAATAGAATGAAATTATTTCTATTTATCTCTGTTGTAGAAATGTAAACACAAACATTTGCGCTGAAAAAATTTATATCTCGGCAGAGTTAGTTCCATAATCTCCATTTAAACAAAAAATCTTTCTGTTTAAATGGAAGAGTATAATGCCAACTGTTACAAGTGTTCTAATAGAGGAGAAATTATCGATAAAAGATATTTAGTTTGTAGAGATTGTAATTTAATTTTGTACGAAAGACCTAAACCTAGGAAATTTCGAAATAAACTAACACATTTGAATAATCTGCTTACAAAATTACAATACGGAGGTGAAAAACAAACAAAATTTGTTACAGAATTTAGAAAACAGAATAAAAATTTTTACTTATCTCTTGGAACCATTGACAAAATTATTTTCCTTTTCAAAGAATACATTAGGTTTGTAGGTATCGATACACATGTTTATTATGAGAAGATATTACCTGTATTTTTTCATTATCTGGATGTTGAATTTGTCTACGATTTTAAGCCAGAAATCCTCGATGATTTTATAGTACATTTGGAGAAAGTAAATGAAGAACCTCGTCAAACAATGAAGATGTTGGCAATTCCCTCGACTTCTCGAGTGATTGTTAGCAAATTTCATTTTTTCCGTCTTTAAATTTTTTCTATTTAAATGGAGTTCTTGAAAGAGTTAAATGATATTGGAGAATGTAAGTTTAAAGAGTATAAGAAGTTTAAATGAATTGGAAGAAAGGAAGAAACATAGAATCTTTGAATTTGGAGAAAATGAAAGATAAATTCGGGTTTACAATAATTGCCGAGTTGGAAGATTGTAAAGTACACTTGCCGAACAGATTTTTGACTGTTTTGGATGAGAAAAAAGATTAAAGAATTAAACAAAAATGAAAAATTACACTTGATTGTTACTGGAAAGAAGACTATAAAAGATAAAGACTGTGTTACAATTAACTTTGTAGAATAAAGATTTTTTATTAAGATTTTTTGATTTTTTCATTAAAACAGCTTATAAATGTAGAAGCAAACATTGAACAGTAAAACAGCTAAAGATTCGGTTATTTAACATTCGTGCTTTCCTGTTAGATTTTATTAGATTTGTTTATGGTTCAATGGACAGTATTTTACATTGATTTTTCTGTCTGTCCCAAAAGTGCGCCAGAACCGCCATATTCATATCTACTTATATATATATATATATATAATATATATATATATATATATATATATATACAAACAAACAATATGCATATACATTCAATAATACTTTATAGATGACGTTATATATTTTTATAAGACATCTTAACACATTATATCCCAACTCAGTATAATGATTGTTATTATTTTTATGTTGTACTTCTTTCAAAATATCAGTATTTTCCATTAACAGCGACTTCCAAATGCCTGAAGATACTCTGAAGGCATAACTGGAACTGTTTAAATACATAGCCGCGAATCGTAGTCTACTAATAGCTGTATAATCAACCTCTGAACTAAAGGTACACTGGGTTTTTTTCTTGCTGTTATCTACTGCTATCAACCGTAACCTGCCTGAATCATACAACGGTACAGCGGATGGGAAAGCCTGAATGAAAAGGCTTCAATGTATTTGTGCAGTATTATCCATGGCATTAGATAATAAACACGTTACAAGAGCTACTCTGTAATACCGTGTATAGTATTACAGAATTGGATATTCTTCTCAACACATTAAACATGTCTATAATGTTTACTCCTTGTGATTGTATTGTTTGTGACAACAAATGTTCGTTCAATTTTTTAAAACATTGACCGACACTAGCACATTTATGGTATTGACCTTTACCGAAATGGATAAGGGGATGAATAAATTTGTATCAGTTTCCTACCTGTGAAAGAATAAATAATCTAACTTCATTGAATATACACTTAAAATTCATATTAAATAAACAACGTTGTAACACTGTTAAGTAATTAGATCATTAGTCAAAATTACGTGACGATTCAAACAGACAGGGAAGTCTTGGATTCAAAATTGTTTTTAATATTATCAATCTTAGCTGAGATTAATTATAGAAAGCAACATTAGTTCAAAATAATCGTTGTGCGTATTTAGTAAAATGGTTTTGTCTTGTAGCGTATGTACTGTTCATGGTCTGATGTAAATTAATGTAAAGTGGATCATTTATCGCACTTATGTCTTCAGCATCACCTAATCGTTTCGTTTTTTATCGTTTATGGTTTCGTACCCAATTTACTTTATATTTTATACGTAACTAAGTAAAATATAAACTTAATGTAAATATTTCATTATAATTGGAAAAAGCAAACGAATAAAATGTGTATCGTTAATGAAGTGGTAATTTTATATTCCAGTTATATACAATTAGGAACTATTCAGTATCTTTATAGTAAGAATTTCAGGATAGGATGACGTAGCCTCCTCCTTTCTCTTGCTAAATGCTAAAGAAGATGGATGTCTCCCTTATTTTATCGAGGTACAGGTGTACATACAATTCTTCTAAATCAATGTATTGTAAAATCAATATATTTTGTTCTTAATGTGAAAAATGATTATTGCACTGGGTTAGCAAGATTTAGAGTGTATTACCTCTTAATTCATCAGTTTTGGGACTTTGTGTGTAGGGATGATGCTAGGGACAGGGCCGTACTCAGCTTTGGCGGGCCCCGGAAAAAATGTTCGGCCGGGCGCCGTCATGACCCGCCGCCACCCACCTCCGTACAGGCGTGGCGGGGGCCCGGACCCCTGGGGGCCCGAGCCCCGGTAAAATTGTCCGAAAAACCGGTCTGAGTAAAGGCCTGGCTAGGGATTTTATGATTTTACGACTATTTTATGATGTCCTAGGAGTTAGGAGGGGAATTTTTATAGTTATGAAACGTAATAGGTAATCAATTTTTGTTTAAATATAGTACAGAGTATGGCGGGCTATATCTTTCTCCCTCGAGAAATATGTTTAACGTAATACATTTTTTAGTTTTGACAAGTTACATTTCGGTTTCACTAAAATCTGTGGCTAGCAGTATAGTACTGAGGTTAATAATGTATTACAAATTATAACGAATTCTCATGCCCGTTTAGTACTCAAAATTAATAATTTTTGTAATGTGCATTACAATAGTCTAGTTTAAAAGCGCTCATTATGATAAAGTTTTCATATTTCTTATCGGCGGGCGGTGTACAGTTTTTATCAAGTACAGGTTCTAGTTAAACTTTTCCAAACCAGCATACTTAATTTTGGAGGTATCCTTTTCAGAAGATCTCTTATAGCATGTAATTTTGTGTTATAAATTGAGCATCTGAACTGAATTAAAACACTCAATATAGTTTTTAAACACATTATCTTATAATTCGAGTCCACAAATAATAGTCAAATAATAGTTTATATGATATTTGTTCCTTTAAACAGTAATATGATCGTATCCTGTATTTAAGTATGACGATGCAGCCCCCACTTAACCAATGTTCACAGTCACTATTACATAATAAACATTTCATGTGTATTTGTTTAAATTTTACAAATGCCACTTTTCACTACCAAACTTCCAAAACGTCTGCCGTCTTGTAGTTTACTTCATTACGAAGATTGAGTTTTTTGTTTATTTTATTTTGTGTAAACCAACATTAAAAAAACCTGAATAGGTAACTAATAAAACTATACATATATACTAAATAACGGTCTAATATTTAAACTATAATTTGCATATTAAATAATTTTTAATATATTTATGTTTGCCACTTGTATTTTATAAGCCCTTTAAAATGTTTAGATAGTTTAATAATTTTTTTCTATTTGTTTGATCTATCTTTTAAGTGCGGTTTTATTAGTCGTGGCTTTCTTCAATTCACAATTTTTTTTCTATTAGGCTTAGCCTTGGAGGTTACCTCCTTAAGCATAAATTATTCCCCAGTTAGTTAAAATTTACCCAGAATTTGCTTTATGTTCCCCATTTATAGGTCAGACTAATATCTCTTATGTTAGAAATGTTTCGGCTGAAACATCTAAAATTAGATTATTATCATAACACAAAAGTCAAGATATTACCTAACAATAACGTATGTAAAGACATATGTTTGCCCCTTCCTAGTAAAATATTAAAAGAAATATATTTGTATCTACAAATGGAACAATGGAAAGGACGTTATCTCCTTGGGGAAAAAATTTTCTTGCAATATATGCTGCCATTATGCGCTCTGGATTTAACTGAGTGCATGAATATCTGTGTTTACATGCTCATTAAACTACACACAATATGATTTATATTATTTCAAAATATTATTTTAATAAAGTAGGGAATTATAAGTTGATGAATCGACAGAAGGGTTTTACTTAGATGAGTCGTGGTTAACTGAGTGCATGAATATCTGTGTTACATGCTCATTAAACTACACACAATATGATTTATATTATTTCAAAATATTATTTTAATAAAGTAGGGATTTATAAGTTGATGAATCGACAGAAGGGTTTTACTTAGATGAGTCGTGGTTAACTGAGTGCATGAATATCTGTGTTACATGCTCATTAAACTACAACACACAATATGATTTATATTATTTCAAAATATTATTTTAATAAAGTAGGGAATTATAAGTTGATGAATCGACAGAAGGGTTTTACTTAGATGAGTCGTGGTTAACTGAGTGCATGAATATCTGTGTTACATGCTCATTAAACTACACACAATATGATTTATATTATTTCAAAATATTATTTTAATAAAGTAGGGAATTATAAGTTGATGAATCGACAGAAGGGTTTTACTTAGATGAGTCGTGGTTAACTGAGTGCATGAATATCTGTGTTTACATGCTCATTAAACTACACACAATATGATTTATATTATTTCAAAATATTATTTTAATAAAGTAGGGAATTATAAGTTTGATGAATCGACAGAAGGGTTTTTACTTAGATGAGTCGTGGTTAACTGAGTGCATGAATATCTGTGTTACATGCTCATTAAACTACACACAATATGATTTATATTATTTCAAAATATTATTTTAATAAAGTAGGGAATTATAAGTTGATGAATCGACAGAAGGGTTTTACTTAGATGAGTCGTGGTTAACTGAGTGCATGAATATCTGTGTTACATGCTCATTAAACTACACACAATATGATTTATATTATTTCAAAATATTATTTTAATAAAGTAGGGAATTATAAGTTGATGAATCGACAGAAGGGTTTTACTTAGATGAGTCGTGGTTAACTGAGTGCATGAATATCTGTGTTACATGCTCATTAAACTACACACAATATGATTTATATTATTTCAAAATATTATTTTTAATAAAGTAGGTATTTATAAGTTGATGAATCGACAGAAGGGTTTTACTTAGATGAGTCGTGGTTAACTGAGTGCATGAATATCTGTGTTACATGCTCATTAAACTACACACAATATGATTTATATTATTTCAAAATATTATTTTAATAAAGTAGGTATTTATAAGTTGATGAATCGACAGAAGGGTTTTACTTAGATGAGTCGTGGTTAACTGAGTGCATGAATATCTGTGTTACATGCTCATTAAAACTACACACAATATGATTTATATTATTTCAAAATATTATTTTAATAAAGTAGGGAATTATAAGTTGATGAATCGACAGAAGGGTTTTACTTAGATGAGTCGTGGTTAACTGAGTGCATGAATATCTGTGTTACATGCTCATTAAACTACACACAATATGATTTATATTATTTCAAAATATTATTTTAATAAAGTAGGGAATTATAAGTTGATGAATCGACAGAAGGGTTTTACTTAGATGAGTCGTGGTTGCGAGATGAGGAATGGATATCAGCAGGTAGGTAGGTTGCCATTAGCTACGCCGACATCAAGCGATGGCAGTCGGGGCCGGGCGTATCAGCCACCGTTTTTAGCAAATGGACCGGCTTGCTGGCTGTTTTAATAGCCTCCCACCCCATTGTACCGCTACTTATTGCTCTTTGGTTTCACATTCCACAGTTCCGTTGACCGTTTCATTCCCACTGACGGCCGATCAAAACGGAACAATGCTTTCCTCTGGCTCATTGCGTTCAAAGTGACTGCGTTCTTGTAACATGTAAAACACACACGTGTTGTTGTTTAGTTCGTACGACGTAGGCACACATATATATGTGCTGAGTTACAGGCCCCACAGTGAATTAACTCGTACATAGATTTTGCTTATAATTCATATCTTAAACTCGTCTTAGTTTATAAGAAGGAGCCATATCGGCTAAACTTAAACCTTTCATATATTTACCGCTCTTAAAAATTAACTGAAGAATATCGTTAATAGTATGGTAACATGGTACCACATAATCAGTTTTTGCTGGATGCCTCAAATGTAAACTTACTTTTGGCTTAGTATCTAACAACGATCTGGGAAACACAAGTCCACATCAGAAATGCAATTGCCATGTTTTCAATAATTTGTAATTAGGTATTTTTATTGTAAATAATATGTGGATGAAGGGTTTCTTTGATTATAATTGTAAGTTTTGTTCCATGACAAAATTACATTATATTCATGAACAAATGGAAAATAATTAATGACAGATAATTATACTGCTTTGATAGACCGTACAAATTCAACTTTCCTTCTGCGATTTTGGTTGAGTAGAAAAACAACACCAATATTGATCGTGTATTATAAATGAGAATAGAATCCTGTAGAAAACAATTTTATAGAACTAAACTATTATTAAGAAGTTCTTGTTGTGTTTTTGTGGAGAAAGGTAGCCTAAATAAAAAAAAACGTATTTAGATTAAGTGAAATCTTTTAAAATCATTTAAAGTTTTTTAGCGATAACTAAAACATTTACTTGGATTCACAAAGATGTGCTGTACAATTTTCAATCCTCTTAATATAATTTTGGTTTTGAGATGAAAAAGCAAAGCCATAATTTGGTAATTAAATATGTGATACTTTTTTTCATTTAATATTCTTCTCAAGAGTGTTTTAAAATGATTCGCACATTTGTTAAATTTCTTATGTTAGCAGAAAAAACATTTTAACAACTCTGAAAACAAAAAATATCATTATAATGTAGATACAGAGCACGGGATATCTGTAGTTCCTTTGTTTAAAGTTTAATATTGACGATGGAAGGTTTGAAAGGATAATATGATTTCGGACATTTGTCAGCTTTATATGTTTCACAACACTACGTTTCGAGGTTTAAAATCCATCCTCTTCTACAATTGTAAAAAATGTAATCATAAAAAGTACTTAAAACCTACCACCTCTTGCAAAGGACTGCCACTAATAAAATAAAAAAAATATAAAAATTATCATATCATAAAACATCTTGAAGGGTTGCACATACGCCAAGAGTGCAAAAGTGATTGTATATCACTGACAAGAGAATACATGTTTACCATTTCCTATAGTATCGTGGCGTGTCATCTGAGACAGGAAGGCGATGGTCTGACAGGAGAAGGGCAAAAGCAATCACCTCTGACGATAATAATACCATTATGCCCTATGTTTTGGTCCTAATGTAATGACCTAATAGACCTAAATATCATGTCGTGAGTACAAATTTTGTTGGTTGAGGTTTGTTTGATTGTTAAAATCTTTTAAGGTTTCATAGTTTGTTCCTTTTTAAAGTTGTTAACATTTTAAAACTGGCTTCAATGGGCTATTAAATCTTTTTTAATTTAATAGTTGTATTATTGTAGAAGACACATTTCGCGAATGTCATGTATAGTAAGTTCATTGAGGTTCCTTATACTCGAAAAATTGTCCTTATCCCAAGAAAATCATGCAATTTATTTTTATTCATGAAAGCTAGTACATCCACCTAAAAAATCTATCCTAAGGAGAATGATTTTAACAACTTATTTAGGCATAAATGATTATCTATTTTGAAGTTGGAATCTTGTATGTATATATAAACACACACATATAATTTCAATAAACATTTAATCACAAAAAGTACTTGCTCCGCCGGGATATATATATATATATATATATATATATATATATATATTAGCGTGAGCCATTACTTATTGATTGATAACCTGAGGTATTATTTACTGTATATGTGGTGAAGCATTGTCTCTTCTATCTTACCTGCCAGTTTAGAGGTAAAATAAATACACTGTAGTGGTAGTCTGTGGCTGTGGTGGATCGAGGAATACCCAAGGCTCTGGGCTAGGTCTGTTTTAGCCAATAATCAATGGATTACTTGGTCAGTTCTGTTATTTGTTCAACCTATACATGTATTTTTTCGTGACACATACTACATTTTATATAACGTTCCTTACTTACTATCTAACAAATCAAATGGTGAAGTTTGAAGGAATAATTTATGCCTTGTTTATGAAATTATTTATTTATTTGAAGGTATTTTGTATGTTTATTTGTATAAATGGGGAACTATATGATTTCTTCACCAATAAATATTTAAAAGGAGTCTTGATGCAAAACATTTTTTTGCCAACCAGTACAGTAACAGCAGTTACAGGTTTATTTTGGTAAATGTACGCAGTTAAGTTGTAAACCTTTAGGTAATGAAATCGATTTTAGGCTTGGAAATTATTTTTTCTGTATTAAATTCACAGCTCTTTAAAAAAACTTCACTAAAATAAAAGGAAAAATAGAAACATTGTTTTATTACTCCACGTGACATTACAAGCATTTCAACTCTGAAATTCAGGCAATTTTGTAATCAGTAAAAAAAGTTGAAGATGAAGATGTAAAAAATTTGCAATATTTGTATGAGGTGCACATTTGTAAGATGTGTGCTTCAGGGAGTGACATATTTTTGTCCATTCACGACTTAAGGTTATTATTATTTTTGTTTAACTACATGTTTTTAATATTTTTCGAAGCGAAATTAAACTTGTTTTAACTAAAATCATCTTACTTCCTGAAGCTTCTATCGCTTCTTATTTGGGCCTGATCTGTGGTAACTTTTTCCTTATCTTGGCGATGTTAACTTATGTACATTTATGTGAGAAACCATCAAAGATATCTGAACAATTTTTTCATTAAGTTTTGTACTGGGCTTTTTACTATTGGATCTACAGCGAGTGGAGTTTAAAAAATACAGTTTTTCGATACTTTTTTGGATTTAATGTGCATGGTAACATTATTGTATTGTTTAGTTAAATTATTAAATAACGTTTTTAATAAAAACCCAAATTATTTATACATTATTTTATCAACTTAGATAACACTTTCACCACAAAATTACAAAAAAAGAGTGATAAGATATATTTACTTGTTCAGGAAAGGTACATATTTGCAAAAGAACTAAACCTGTAAAAAGCAGAAGCAGCTTACTCAACTGGTAAAATCACTTTAACCTTGTTAAACATATATATGTTTTCACCCTTCCCGAAATCGCAAAAAAATACACCATTTATCATTTTAAAGATGGGATTCCGGGCTGCAATATTGAACAAAGAACAGAAAGTAGATTATTTTCTCAATATTTTGAAAAGTGACACTCTTAACATTAAGCATTGTTTGAAACCCAAAAACCAATCGCACCATCTTAAATATTTTTATACTGATATATCTAATTCATTACTGGTCTTAGAACATCTACATTAGACCTCAGCGAATTCGGGTCATTTTTTAATGTTGCAAATACCGCAAACTATGAATTTTGACTTCCACAAATTGGTGAATCGGATAAAATAAAAACTAAAGTTACATTTCAGGAGTTCACCATTGGTCAGGTATAAAAATATTCTGAGACGCAATACATATCGAGCGAGTTATGGACTCCATAAGACTTTGCCCATTTATGGTGATATTCGTATTACCATTCCTCATCAACTACTGAGGAGGCCAGTTAAAAATGTCTCTAGGCTATATACATAGCCAAGCCTACTAAAGGTTAGGTTGTGTGTAGTAGTAGGTTGCACTTGCAGCAGATGTGTCATCAGCTCTATTTGTTAAACTTTCCTCGCCAATACTCAACATTAAATATTATAATTGGATCCCTAATTGGCATGTATGTCAATAAAATAGACATCTAAAGAAATTGAAAACATGTCAAGTCAACTATTTTATAGTTTGGAATTGATTACAGTCAATACATGAAATAATAAACTTACCTTTTATTGAAGATGTAGAAGGCTTTGTTATCATGTCTACCATTAGTAGACCTCTTGAAGCCATTTTTAAATGTTATACTACTTCTGATTACATTGAATTATCCAAAAGAAAAAACATAACCTATAAGAACAAAGCTGAAACACCAATACACAATAAGCAGCTGACCAAGATGCTAATATTACTATTTTCTGACATTGAACAGCTGATTTAAATAATCAGTGAGGCAACTCATGAGTAACAAAATAACTTTTATAATAGCTCATGTTATAGAACAACAAGAACATTATGTTTTTAAACTAATGCCTTGAAATGTTATAAACATAACATCACATTGTTTTGAAATGTTATAAATTTACCATGAACTACAAAACATCCCAATAAAATCATCGTATCTCAAGATACGATGTTATTATTGGGAAACATAGAATTGTTAGAAAAGATATGATGTTTTATTTTTATTAATTAATTTAAAAACAAAAGGCAGTTTTAACACAGAATTTATACATAAAATAGAAGATTGTCTTCTTCAGTGTTTATAGTAAAAATATAAAAAAAACATAAAATTTGAGTTACGATGTTCTTATTCGGAGGCGTCGATATATATGTGTATACAAATTTATAGCTTAATTATATATAATTACTTAATTTTCATTGTCATTGTATTTAAAAAAGAACTTTTTATACAGTATGCAATGTACGTATGACATACATATATTATAGCGTATTTGATTATACAGGCAAATTTGTGTATAGCAATAATATGTTTTTAATTACAAAAGTAATTTGAAATGTTTTATTTATGATGCATAAACTAGAAAGGGGTAACAGTATTAAGCAGTATTTACATTACCATTTACTGATTGCACGTCCCAGCTGAACACAACCATGGGACCAGCTGCCAGGGCCTGGAAGAATGAAGAAGACGAACTCCTAGAGGGCATCCACCCCAACAACCACCCTTAATTTGGCTGGGGGTGTGTGACGTCGGGGCCCATGTTCCCGCCGCCGTCTGGAAGTACTGGAGGGGGAGGTCAGCAAGGTGAGCGCCCGAGGCGGTGTGTACGTGAGAGGACTCCGGCGCGAGCGGACGTCCGAGCTCCCTGAGGGCCGATCTAGTGTAGGGCTTAGCCTAGTGATGGTCGTGACGCGTGGTGTCCATGGGTTCGGAAGTGTTGTTGTTTAAGTTAATAAAGTTGCTGTAATCTGAGCTGCGTTTGGTTCCTGAGTACACCCCCTTCGCCCCAGCTGAGCAGGAGGCGTGACAGAATGGCTTATAATCCGCTTACCACGCTCAGTGTGTTTCCCCTTTTATCTGGGGTTACTGTAACTTCATCAGATCTTTCCAGTTTATTGGACGCTGTCCTAACCCACATATCAGTTATGCTTAATGTATCTAAGTACATTGTTTTGCATACTTGGATAGAGGTGTTTTGAACTGGAATAGTATATTTAATTGAATAATTTCTTCTGGAATCTCTATTTTCTTTGGTGGTTGCAGTTTTTTTGTCTGTCTTGGTAGCAGTTTTTACTATGAAATCCCACTGCCTCGTATGATTGCCTAATTTCCAAAAGTTTTCAAAGATAACAAGGCGTTGTTCTTGGTTTACCCTGGTTTGGCATTTCAATCGGCATTTTTCAATGCAACCAACACCCATTGTTTTAGCCGAAGCAATTTTTTTGGTAGTAGGGCTAACATATTCCAAGCCAAGGTTTTTCAATCTTTTGGCTTTGACACTTTGCCAATTTTCAACAGAAACACTCCTTTTTTGCCAGAACAAGTTTTTAGCACACGTACACTTTGTTTCCTTTTTTTATTAGTATTGGTACAATCGACTTCTGGTAAATCAGTAATATTTGTGTTCTGATTTTCTTTCCTACCATTGGAGGAGGAATCTTGAGTGTTGCTTTGATGAGCCAGTGGCAGGGGATTGTTTGATTGGCCTGTTAGAATAGTAGCTTTTTTGCTACTTGGAGCAAATAATTGTCTACTGGCTTTTCTTTTATTACTTCTTTTAATGCTGCTAAACTCATTCTCTGATTCATCACTTTCTTCACCAAACGGCTCCCAATCTGAATCATCCCAAAATTCCTCTTCGTAGTCATTTATATCTTCTATAAAATTTTCAACAATTTCTGCAGTTGCAGCCTGCTCTGGATTTAGAGGTTATGAGCGGAGATTATTATCCATCTCGAGGCAAGTTAAGTTGTCTTGGTTAGTCTGATAGGTAGGCCTACTGCCAGGTTCATCTTCAAAGAGTTCATCCACACATAAAAACGAATCTTTGTCATTTGAGCACTGATCTTGTTGAGAATCTGAAATAAAATATAAACTACAGTGACTAATAAAGCTCACAACTAATAAAAGCATGTTAATTTATTCTGTGCCACATGCTTCAAAATCATTAATATGTGAGTACTCAACAGTGACTCCTCCTGGAGATTGAAAATCGGCTTTGTGACTAGACTAGAAAAATTTTATATATCCTGTTAAACTTAACAAATTTACTTTTCCCCATAGAATTAGGTAGGCCTGTAGTATTTTGTAGTAGAACTAGGCTGCACAAAGAATATGCCCATTTATGTGAGAAGCAAAAGATACTCAAATATTAAGTACTCCGCAAAACAGTATCAGCAATTAATAAAATTGTTTTATATTAATATATTTTGTTTGATGATAACATAAATAAGCCATTATTTGAACGATATTTCTAGTAGGAAAAACTGATTAGTGGTTTTGTAGGCATTAACTAGTTATGGATCTTAAAAGATAACGTAATATAAAAGGATGTGTTATATAGCATTTAAGACTTTGCCCATTTATGGTGATATTCATATTACCATTCCTCATCAACTACTGAGGAGGCCAGTTAAAAATGTCTCTAGGCTATATACATAGCCAAGCCTACTAAAGGTTAGGTTGTGTGTAGTAGTAGGTTGCACTTGCAGCAGATGTGTCATCAGCTCTATTTGTTAAACTTTCCTCGCCAATACTCAACATTAAATATTATAATTGGATCCCTAATTGGCATGTATGTCAATAAAATAGACATCTAAAGAAATTGAAAACATGTCAAGTCAACTATTTTATAGTTTGGAATTGATTACAGTCAATACATGAAATAATAAACTTACCTTTTATTGAAGATGTAGAAGGCTTTGTTATCGTGTCTACCATTATTAGACCTCTTGAAGTCATTTTTAAATGTTATACTACTTCTGATTACATTGAATTATCCAAAAGAAAAAACATAACCTATAAGAACAAAGCTGAAACACCAATACACAATAAGCAGCTGACCAAGATGCTAATATTACTATTTTCTGACATTGAACAGCTGATTTAAATAATCAGTGAGGCAACTCATGAGTAACAAAATAACTTACGATGTTATTATTGGGAAACATAGAATTGTTAGAAAAGATATGATGTTTTATTTTTATTAATTAATTTAAAAACAAAAGGCAGTTTTAACACAGAATTTATACATAAAATAGAAGATTGTCTTCTCCACTGTTTATAGTAAAAATATAAAAAAAACATAAAATTTGAGTTACGATGTTCTTATTCGGAGGCGTCGATATATATGTGTATACAAATTTATAGCTTAATTATATATAATTACTTAATTTTCATTGTCATTGTATTTAAAAAAGAACTTTTTATACAGTATGCAATGTACGTATGACATACATATATTATAGCGTATTTGATTATACAGGCAAATTTGTGTATAGCAATAATATGTTTTTAATTACAAAAGTAATTTGAAATGTTTTATTTATGATGCATAAACTAGAAAGGGGTAACAGTATTAAGCAGTATTTACATTACCATTTACTGATTGCACGTCCCAGCTGAACACAACCATGGGACCAGCTGCCAGGGCCTGGAAGAATGAAGAAGACGAACTCCTAGAGGGCATCCACCCCAACAACCACCCTTAATTTGGCTGGGGGTGTGTGACGTCGGGGCCCATGTTCCCGCCGTCTGGAAGTACTGGAGGGGGAGGTCAGCAAGGTGAGCGCCCGAGGCGGTGTGTACGTGAGAGGACTCCGGCGCGAGCGGACGTCCGAGCTCCCTGAGGGCCGATCTAGTGTAGGGCTTAGCCTAGTGATGGTCGTGACGCGTGGTGTCCATGGGTTCGGAAGTGTTGTTGTTTAAGTTAATAAAGTTGCTGTAATCTGAGCTGCGTTTGGTTCCTGAGTACACACCCCCTTCGCCCCAGCTGAGCAGGAGGCGTGACAGAATGGCTTATAATCCGCTTACCACGCTCAGTGTGTTTCCCCTTTTATCTGGGGTTACTGTAACTTCATCAGATCTTTCCAGTTTATTGGACGCTGTCCTAACCCACATATCAGTTATGCTTAATGTATCTAAGTACATTGTTTTGCATACTTGGATAGAGGTGTTTTGAACTGGAATAGTATATTTAATTGAATAATTTCTTCTGGAATCTCTATTTTCTTTGGTGGTTGCAGTTTTTTTGTCTGTCTTGGTAGCAGTTTTTTACTATGAAATCCCACTGCCTCGTATGATTGCCTAATTTCCAAAAGTTTTCAAAGATAACAAGGCGTTGTTCTTGGTTTACCCTGGTTTGGCATTTCAATCGGCATTTTTCAATGCAACCAACACCCATTGTTTTAGCCGAAGCAATTTTTTTGGTAGTAGGGCTAACATATTCCAAGCCAAGGTTTTTCAAATCTTTTGGCTTTGACACTTTGCCAATTTTCAACAGAAACACTCCTTTTTTGCCAGAACAAGTTTTTAGCACACGTACACTTTGTTTCCTTTTTTTATTAGTATTGGTACAATCGACTTCTGGTAAATCAGTAATATTTGTGTTCTGATTTTCTTTCCTACCATTGGAGGAGGAATCTTGAGTGTTGCTTTGATGAGCCAGTGGCAGGGGATTGTTTTGATTGGCCTGTTTAGAATAGTAGCTTTTTTTGCTACTTGGAGCAAATAATTGTCTACTGGCTTTTCTTTTATTACTTCTTTTAATGCTGCTAAACTCATTCTCTGATTCATCACTTTCTTCACCAAACGGCTCCCAATCTGAATCATCCCAAAATTCCTCTTCGTAGTCATTTATATCTTCTATAAAATTTTCAACAATTTCTGCAGTTGCAGCCTGCTCTGGATTTAGAGGTTATGAGCGGAGATTATTATCCATCTCGAGGCAAGTTAAGTTGTCTTGGTTAGTCTGATAGGTAGGCCTACTGCCAGGTTCATCTTCAAAGAGTTCATCCACACATAAAAACGAATCTTTGTCATTTGAGCACTGATCTTGTTGAGAATCTGAAATAAAATATAAACTACAGTGACTAATAAAGCCCACAACTAATAAAAGCATGTTAATTTATTCTGTGCCACATGCTTCAAAATCATTAATATGTGAGTACTCAACAGTGACTCCTCCTGGAGATTGAAAATCGGCTTTGTGACTAGACTAGAAAAATTTTATATATCCTATTAAACTTAACAAATTTACTTTTCCCCATAGAATTAGGTAGGCCTGTAGTATTTTGTAGTAGAACTAGGCTGCACAAAGAATATGCCCATTTATGTGAGAAGCAAAAGATACTCAAATATTAAGTACTCCGCAAAACAGTATCAGCAATTAATAAAATTGTTTTATATTAATATATTTTGTTTGATGATAACATAAATAAGCCATTATTTGAACGATATTTCTAGTAGGAAAAACTGATTAGTGGTTTTGTAGGCATTAACTAGTTATGGATCTTAAAAGATAACGTAATATAAAAGGATGTGTTATATAGCATTTAAGACTTTGCCCATTTATGGTGATATTCATATTACCATTCCTCATCAACTACTGAGGAGGCCAGTTAAAAATGTCTCTAGGCTATATACATAGCCAAGCCTACTAAAGGTTAGGTTGTGTGTAGTAGTAGGTTGCACTTGCAGCAGATGTGTCATCAGCTCTATTTGTTAAACTTTCCTCGCCAATACTCAACATTAAATATTATAATTGGATCCCTAATTGGCATGTATGTCAATAAAATAGACATCTAAAGAAATTGAAAACATGTCAAGTCAACTATTTTATAGTTTGGAATTGATTACAGTCAATACATGAAATAATAAACTTACCTTTTATTGAAGATGTAGAAGGCTTTGTTATCGTGTCTACCATTATTAGACCTCTTGAAGTCATTTTTAAATGTTATACTACTTCTGATTACATTGAATTATCCAAAAGAAAAAACATAACCTATAAGAACAAAGCTGAAACACCAATACACAATAAGCAGCTGACCAAGATGCTAATATTACTATTTTCTGACATTGAACAGCTGATTTAAATAATCAGTGAGGCAACTCATGAGTAACAAAATAACTTACGATGTTATTATTGGGAAACATAGAATTGTTAGAAAAGATATGATGTTTTATTTTTATTAATTAATTTAAAAACAAAAGGCAGTTTTAACACAGAATTTATACATAAAATAGAAGATTGTCTTCTCCACTGTTTATAGTAAAAATATAAAAAAAACATAAAATTTGAGTTACGATGTTCTTATTCGGAGGCGTCCGATATATATGTGTATACAAATTTATAGCTTAATTATATATAATTACTTAATTTTCATTGTCATTGTATTTAAAAAAGAACTTTTTATACAGTATGCAATGTACGTATGACATACATATATTATAGCGTATTTGATTATACAGGCAAATTTGTGTATAGCAATAATATGTTTTTAATTACAAAAGTAATTTGAAATGTTTTATTTATGATGCATAAACTAGAAAGGGGTAACAGTATTAAGCAGTATTTACATTACCATTTACTGATTGCACGTCCCAGCTGAACACAACCATGGGACCAGCTGCCAGGGCCTGGAAGAATGAAGAAGACGAACTCCTAGAGGGCATCCACCCCAACAACCACCCTTAATTTGGCTGGGGGTGTGTGACGTCGGGGCCCATGTTCCCGCCGTCTGGAAGTACTGGAGGGGGAGGTCAGCAAGGTGAGCGCCCGAGGCGGTGTGTACGTGAGAGGACTCCGGCGCGAGCGGACGTCCGAGCTCCCTGAGGGCCGATCTAGTGTAGGGCTTAGCCTAGTGATGGTCGTGACGCGTGGTGTCCATGGGTTCGGAAGTGTTGTTGTTTAAGTTAATAAAGTTGCTGTAATCTGAGCTGCGTTTGGTTCCTGAGTACACCCCCTTCGCCCCAGCTGAGCAGGAGGCGTGACAGAATGGCTTATAATCCGCTTACCACGCTCAGTGTGTTTCCCCTTTTATCTGGGGTTACTGTAACTTCATCAGATCTTTCCAGTTTATTGGACGCTGTCCTAACCCACATATCAGTTATGCTTAATGTATCTAAGTACATTGTTTTGCATACTTGGATAGAGGTGTTTTGAACTGGAATAGTATATTTAATTGAATAATTTCTTCTGGAATCTCTATTTTCTTTGGTGGTTGCAGTTTTTTTGTCTGTCTTGGTAGCAGTTTTTACTATGAAATCCCACTGCCTCGTATGATTGCCTAATTTCCAAAAGTTTTCAAAGATAACAAGGCGTTGTTCTTGGTTTACCCTGGTTTGGCATTTCAATCGGCATTTTTCAATGCAACCAACACCCATTGTTTTAGCCGAAGCAATTTTTTTGGTAGTAGGGCTAACATATTCCAAGCCAAGGTTTTTCAATCTTTTGGCTTTGACACTTTGCCAATTTTCAACAGAAACACTCCTTTTTTGCCAGAACAAGTTTTTAGCACACGTACACTTTGTTTCCTTTTTTTATTAGTATTGGTACAATCGACTTCTGGTAAATCAGTAATATTTGTGTTCTGATTTTCTTTCCTACCATTGGAGGAGGAATCTTGAGTGTTGCTTTGATGAGCCAGTGGCAGGGGATTGTTTGATTGGCCTGTTAGAATAGTAGCTTTTTTGCTACTTGGAGCAAATAATTGTCTACTGGCTTTTCTTTTATTACTTCTTTTAATGCTGCTAAACTCATTCTCTGATTCATCACTTTCTTCACCAAACGGCTCCCAATCTGAATCATCCCAAAATTCCTCTTCGTAGTCATTTATATCTTCTATAAAATTTTCAACAATTTCTGCAGTTGCAGCCTGCTCTGGATTTAGAGGTTATGAGCGGAGATTATTATCCATCTCGAGGCAAGTTAAGTTGTCTTGGTTAGTCTGATAGGTAGGCCTACTGCCAGGTTCATCTTCAAAGAGTTCATCCACACATAAAAACGAATCTTTGTCATTTGAGCACTGATCTTGTTGAGAATCTGAAATAAAATATAAACTACAGTGACTAATAAAGCCCACAACTAATAAAAGCATGTTAATTTATTCTGTGCCACATGCTTCAAAATCATTAATATGTGAGTACTCAACAGTGACTCCTCCTGGAGATTGAAAATCGGCTTTGTGACTAGACTAGAAAAATTTTATATATCCTGTTAAACTTAACAAATTTACTTTTCCCCATAGAATTAGGTAGGCCTGTAGTATTTTGTAGTAGAACTAGGCTGCACAAAGAATATGCCCATTTATGTGAGAAGCAAAAGATACTCAAATATTAAGTACTCCGCAAAACAGTATCAGCAATTAATAAAATTGTTTTATATTAATATATTTTGTTTGATGATAACATAAATAAGCCATTATTTGAACGATATTTCTAGTAGGAAAAACTGATTAGTGGTTTTGTAGGCATTAACTAGTTATGGATCTTAAAAGATAACGTAATATAAAAGGATGTGTTATATTAGCATTTAAGACTTTGCCCCATTTATGGTGATATTCATATTACCATTCCTCATCAACTACTGAGGAGGCCAGTTAAAAATGTCTCTAGGCTATATACATAGCCAAGCCTACTAAAGGTTAGGTTGTGTGTAGTAGTAGGTTGCACTTGCAGCAGATGTGTCATCAGCTCTATTTGTTAAACTTTCCTCGCCAATACTCAACATTAAATATTATAATTGGATCCCTAATTGGCATGTATGTCAATAAAATAGACATCTAAAGAAATTGAAAACATGTCAAGTCAACTATTTTATAGTTTGGAATTGATTACAGTCAATACATGAAAATAATAAACTTACCTTTTATTGAAGATGTAGAAGGCTTTGTTATCGTGTCTACCATTATTAGACCTCTTGAAGTCATTTTTAAATGTTATACTACTTCTGATTACATTGAATTATCCAAAAGAAAAAACATAACCTATAAGAACAAAGCTGAAACACCAATACACAATAAGCAGCTGACCAAGATGCTAATATTACTATTTTCTGACATTGAACAGCTGATTTAAATAATCAGTGAGGCAACTCATGAGTAACAAAATAACTTACGATGTTATTATTGGGAAACATAGAATTGTTAGAAAAGATATGATGTTTTATTTTTATTAATTAATTTAAAAACAAAAGGCAGTTTTAACACAGAATTTATACATAAAATAGAAGATTGTCTTCTCCACTGTTTATAGTAAAAATATAAAAAAAACATAAAATTTGAGTTACGATGTTCTTATTCGGAGGCGTCGATATATATGTGTATACAAATTTATAGCTTAATTATATATAATTACTTAATTTTCATTGTCATTGTATTTAAAAAAGAACTTTTTTATACAGTATGCAATGTACGTATGACATACATATATTATAGCGTATTTGATTATACAGGCAAATTTGTGTATAGCAATAATATGTTTTTAATTACAAAAGTAATTTGAAATGTTTTATTTATGATGCATAAAACTAGAAAGGGGTAACAGTATTAAGCAGTATTTACATTACCATTTACTGATTGCACGTCCCAGCTGAACACAACCATGGGACCAGCTGCCAGGGCCTGGAAGAATGAAGAAGACGAACTCCTAGAGGGCATCCACCCCAACAACCACCCTTAATTTGGCTGGGGGTGTGTGACGTCGGGGCCCATGTTCCCGCCGTCTGGAAGTACTGGAGGGGGAGGTCAGCAAGGTGAGCGCCCGAGGCGGTGTGTACGTGAGAGGACTCCGGCGCGAGCGGACGTCCGAGCTCCCTGAGGGCCGATCTAGTGTAGGGCTTAGCCTAGTGATGGTCGTGACGCGTGGTGTCCATGGGTTCGGAAGTGTTGTTGTTTAAGTTAATAAAGTTGCTGTAATCTGAGCTGCGTTTGGTTCCTGAGTACACCCCCTTCGCCCCAGCTGAGCAGGAGGCGTGACAGAATGGCTTATAATCCGCTTACCACGCTCAGTGTGTTTCCCCTTTTATCTGGGGTTACTGTAACTTCATCAGATCTTTCCAGTTTATTGGACGCTGTCCTAACCCACATATCAGTTATGCTTAATGTATCTAAGTACATTGTTTTGCATACTTGGATAGAGGTGTTTTGAACTGGAATAGTATATTTAATTGAATAATTTCTTCTGGAATCTCTATTTTCTTTGGTGGTTGCAGTTTTTTTGTCTGTCTTGGTAGCAGTTTTTTACTATGAAATCCCACTGCCTCGTATGATTGCCTAATTTCCAAAAGTTTTCAAAGATAACAAGGCGTTGTTCTTGGTTTACCCTGGTTTGGCATTTCAATCGGCATTTTTTCAATGCAACCAACACCCATTGTTTTAGCCGAAGCAATTTTTTTGGTAGTAGGGCTAACATATTCCAAGCCAAGGTTTTTCAATCTTTTGGCTTTGACACTTTGCCAATTTTCAACAGAAACACTCCTTTTTTGCCAGAAACAAGTTTTTAGCACACGTACACTTTGTTTCCTTTTTTTATTAGTATTGGTACAATCGACTTCTGGTAAATCAGTAATATTTGTGTTCTGATTTTCTTTCCTACCATTGGAGGAGGAATCTTGAGTGTTGCTTTGATGAGCCAGTGGCAGGGGATTGTTTGATTGGCCTGTTAGAATAGTAGCTTTTTTGCTACTTGGAGCAAATAATTGTCTACTGGCTTTTCTTTTATTACTTCTTTTAATGCTGCTAAACTCATTCTCTGATTCATCACTTTCTTCACCAAACGGCTCCCAATCTGAATCATCCCAAAATTCCTCTTCGTAGTCATTTATATCTTCTATAAAATTTTCAACAATTTCTGCAGTTGCAGCCTGCTCTGGATTTAGAGGTTATGAGCGGAGATTATTATCCATCTCGAGGCAAGTTAAGTTGTCTTGGTTAGTCTGATAGGTAGGCCTACTGCCAGGTTCATCTTCAAAGAGTTCATCCACACATAAAAACGAATCTTTGTCATTTGAGCACTGATCTTGTTGAGAATCTGAAATAAAATATAAACTACAGTGACTAATAAAGCCCACAACTAATAAAAGCATGTTAATTTATTCTGTGCCACATGCTTCAAAATCATTAATATGTGAGTACTCAACAGTGACTCCTCCTGGAGATTGAAAATCGGCTTTGTGACTAGACTAGAAAAATTTTATATATCCTGTTAAACTTAACAAATTTACTTTTCCCCATAGAATTAGGTAGGCCTGTAGTATTTTGTAGTAGAACTAGGCTGCACAAAGAATATGCCCATTTATGTGAGAAGCAAAAGATACTCAAATATTAAGTACTTCCGCAAAACAGTATCAGCAATTAATAAAATTGTTTTATATTAATATATTTTGTTTGATGATAACATAAATAAGCCATTATTTGAACGATATTTCTAGTAGGAAAAACTGATTAGTGGTTTTGTAGGCATTAACTAGTTATGGATCTTAAAAGATAACGTAATATAAAAGGATGTGTTATATAGCATTTAAGACTTTGCCCATTTATGGTGATATTCATATTACCATTCCTCATCAACTACTGAGGAGGCCAGTTAAAAATGTCTCTAGGCTATATACATAGCCAAGCCTACTAAAGGTTAGGTTGTGTGTAGTAGTAGGTTGCACTTGCAGCAGATGTGTCATCAGCTCTATTTGTTAAACTTTCCTCGCCAATACTCAACATTAAATATTATAATTGGATCCCTAATTGGCATGTATGTCAATAAAATAGACATCTAAAGAAATTGAAAACATGTCAAGTCAACTATTTTATAGTTTGGAATTGATTACAGTCAATACATGAAATAATAAACTTACCTTTTATTGAAGATGTAGAAGGCTTTGTTATCGTGTCTACCATTATTAGACCTCTTGAAGTCATTTTTAAATGTTATACTACTTCTGATTACATTGAATTATCCAAAAGAAAAAACATAACCTATAAGAACAAAGCTGAAACACCAATACACAATAAGCAGCTGACCAAGATGCTAATATTACTATTTTCTGACATTGAACAGCTGATTTAAATAATCAGTGAGGCAACTCATGAGTAACAAAATAACTTACGATGTTATTATTGGGAAACATAGAATTGTTAGAAAAGATATGATGTTTTATTTTTATTAATTAATTTAAAAACAAAAGGCAGTTTTAACACAGAATTTATACATAAAATAGAAGATTGTCTTCTCCACTGTTTATAGTAAAAATATAAAAAAAACATAAAATTTGAGTTACGATGTTCTTATTCGGAGGCGTCGATATATATGTGTATACAAATTTATAGCTTAATTATATATAATTACTTAATTTTCATTGTCATTGTATTTAAAAAAGAACTTTTTATACAGTATGCAATGTACGTATGACATACATATATTATAGCGTATTTGATTATACAGGCAAATTTGTGTATAGCAATAATATGTTTTTAATTACAAAAGTAATTTGAAATGTTTTATTTATGATGCATAAACTAGAAAGGGGTAACAGTATTAAGCAGTATTTACATTACCATTTACTGATTGCACGTCACGTTAGTTATCAAAAGCCTAAAAGGAGGGTTTAAAAAGTTTTAGAATGCCTGTGTTGTATATTTAAACAGGTCTAAAATAAATTAAACTAAATTATTATTTTATTTGTAACTAACTTTTTTTAAATAGCGCTTGGAATAAACATAAATATGTTTATAAACCCATGGGATTACTCGAATAGAGTGAAAGGTGTATGAAAGCTGGGTTCAATTTCAAACAGATCTCCCTTAGGAGAACTACAACGTTGTTAATCCGTCCTCTAATTTGTAACGCGTGGCAGTGTACATTTAGTATATTGCTCGGTTTGTAGGAATTGCATTTTGTCTCTAAGTTAGTGAAATTTAGACGATTTACATTAGCAGTCAAGAAAAACGTTGTCTAGATATTAAATATATCTCTACTAATATTAGGAATACAGACACAGGAGTATAGTGTCTAAGGAGGAAATGGTTAAACAAATTCTTATCCCTGTATTGGCTACTGTATATCAATAGGTCTAAGTGGTCCAAAGCTCATTATTTTAAAAATGTCAGCGTTTCTAGTAAGCAATATGAAGAACTTATATTATTATTTGGGTTTAAAGCTATAATCTGCATGCATATTTTTCATTAATATATATGGGCTGTGAGTAAATAAATAGTAATTAACTTAGCATAATTATCGCAAAGCCAAGTACTTTTAATTTAAAATTTTTCAACTTAGTTGGAGACATAGGGAAATGAAAATGATACTTCATTACAGTAGTACAATTAAATCGAGTTTACAACAGACAGACTGAAGGTAAGATCTTGTTATGTGTATCACGAGACATTCGTACATTTCTATCAAGGAACCTATTCTACTTGTATCCTGCAAACAAATGCCTTTAATTTCCTTCTTGGTTTGTTTATGGTACTCAATCTACATTAAATTGTAAGGCATTATATATAACATAAGAAGGAAAATAAATGGCTTAACTAATTGTGGCCTTTTTCCTGAAATTTTACAGACATATTGTACGTAAAATCCAAAGAATATTATAATTACAAATTACAATAATTTTATTTAGGATACATAAAAACTAAGATGGATGTATATATTTTATATTATTTAAATATTCTGTCATAAAAATGTATTAAAAATCGCATTTACAAAATTTCAAAATTTAAAACATTATATATTCGCCAGTTTAGGTTACTAAAAACGAGTTTAAATCAGGTTTCTTGATTGGGTGAACTCATCTCACGGTCAGGATGCAGATGAGATAGACAAAAACAGGCTGCAATAACCAAACGTGAAAAACTATCTTTAATAATCGTTATTCAACCTTAGTAATAGATTAGTTATATTGTGATTGATAGCGATTTAATATATAAGCAATGCCCATGCAAGCAATTATATTTAAATGCTGCGGAATTTTATTGGCATTTAACATTATAAATTTTAACATATTTGTTATTAATTCGTTCTTTAAAACATATGTAATAATATAGTAAGTAAATTTTTATTCATAAATTATCATTATAAGTTTATCATATTAGTTAGTTTTAACTCATTAAACTTACGTCTAACAATGTATTTAGTCTAAATAATAAAGCAGTTTTATAAATTACGACTACACATATATTCGGTTGCTAAAGTTCTAATTTACGTTTGTTTACAGTTGTTCTAGTTCTCGTAGTACATATGCCAAGACCAAAGAGATACTAGCTTTTGATAAACAAATATATTACAGCTTCATAGAAGTCGTTGTCTGGCAAACTGTAAGTGCCCGACAGTGTTAGTAAATGTAGTATATACCATTTTGTTTACTTCCATCAGACTGTTTCTACTGATCTAATGAGAACTATTTTATAATGAGATACATCTTCTTTGATAAATTAAATTGAATTGTGTAAAGTTTTAATAGCTTTTAACATAATTTTTATAATTCTTATAGAAATGCCTATCTTATATATATAAAAATCTTGAGTCACGATGTATGTTGCCAATAAACTCCAAAACGACTGAACCAATTTCAATCAAATTTCACATTTATCCGTAATTTAGTCTAACTTAGAAGATAGGATAGTTATTATCTGAATTATTCGCTTATGTCGTGAATATAAACGAATAAAATGAAGAAAAGTTTTCAAAGCGCCTGCACATTATAACCTGCAATTACGAGATAGATACGTATATTAAACAGTGAAACACTATTTGAAGGCGCTAAGTTATGATGTATAATTGTCTAAACTAAATTTTTGGTTGAACTTAAAGGTTGAGTGGTAGACCACTTTGTAATAAAATACATTATGCATGTACAATACATTTTTGACATATTTTCTTGATCGTGACATCAAGGTAAAATCTACATCGGGGTTGGAAATATAATTTACTTCAACCAGAAATGCTCATACGCGGGCAAAACTTACGAAAAGCGTGCGAAGCCGCGGGAAACAGCTAGTTAAATTATAATTTTCTTGAAAACAAAACAAAAAAAACTATTCATTTTAATCTTTAATCTTGCAACCTTAATGGCTTTCAAAAGAAACATTCTATTTTTATTCTAGTTTAACCAGTTACAAAATGTATAGTTTGCATTAGTATTTTAAAGAGTGTATTTTATCACAATGCTGCAATATCGTGTAATATATGCATGAAAAATATTATTAAACCATCATGTTTATATCAGTTGTTTAAATTTTGAAATTTTGTAAATGCGATTTTTAATACATTTTTATGACAGAATATTTAAATAATATAAAATATATACATCCATCTTAGTTTTTATGTATCCTAAATAAAATTATTGTAATTTGTAATTATAATATTCTTTGGATTTTACGTACAATATGTCTGTAAAATTTCAGGAAAAGGCCACAATTAGTTAAGCCATTTATTTTCCTTCTTATGTTATATATAATGCCTTACAATTTAATGTAGATTGAGTACCATAAACAAACCAAGAAGGAAATTAAAGGCATTTGTTTGCAGGATACAAGTAGAATAGGTTCCTTGATAGAAATGTACGAATGTCTCGTGATACACATAACAAGATCTTACCTTCAGTCTGTCTGTTGTAAACTCGATTTAATTGTACTACTGTAATGAAGTATCATTTTCATTTCCCTATGTCTCCAACTAAGTTGAAAAATTTAAATTAAAGTACTTGGCTTTGCGATAATTATGCTAAGTTAATTACTATTTATTTACTCACAGCCCATATATATTAATGAAAAATATGCATGCAGATTATAGCTTTAACCCAAATAATAATATAAGTTCTTCATATTGCTTACTAGAAACGCTGACATTTTTAAAATAATGAGCTTTGGACCACTTAGACCTATTGATATACAGTAGCCAATACAGGGATAAGAATTTGTTTAACCATTCCTCCTTAGACACTATACTCCTGTGTCTGTATTCCTAATATTAGTAGAGATATATTTAATATCTAGACAACGTTTTTCTTGACTGCTAATGTAAATCGTCTAAATTTCACTAACTTAGAGACAAAATGCAATTCCTACAAACCGAGCAATATACTAAATGTACACTGCCACGCGTTACAAATTAGAGGACGGATTAACAACGTTGTAGTTCTCCTAAGGGAGATCTGTTTGAAATTGAACCCAGCTTTCATACACCTTTCACTCTATTCGAGTAATCCCATGGGTTATAACATATTTATGTTTATTCCAAGCGCTATTTAAAAAAAGTTAGTTACAAATAAAATAATAATTTAGTTTAATTTATTTTAGACCTGTTTAAATATACAACACAGGCATTCTAAAACTTTTTAAACCCTCCTTTTAGGCTTTTGATAACTAACGTGACGTGCAATCAGTAAATGGTAATGTAAATACTGCTTAATACTGTTACCCCTTTCTAGTTTATGCATCATAAATAAAACATTTCAAATTACTTTTGTAATTAAAAACATATTATTGCTATACACAAATTTGCCTGTATAATCAAATACGCTATAATATATGTATGTCATACGTACATTGCATACTGTATAAAAAGTTCTTTTTTTAAATACAATGACAATGAAAATTAAGTAATTATATATAATTAAGCTATAAATTTGTATACACATATATATCGACGCCTCCGAATAAGAACATCGTAACTCAAATTTTATGTTTTTTTTATATTTTTACTATAAACAGTGGAGAAGACAATCTTCTATTTTATGTATAAATTCTGTGTTAAAACTGCCTTTTGTTTTTAAATTAATTAATAAAAAATAAAACATCATATCTTTTCTAACAATTCTATGTTTCCCAATAATAACATCGTAAGTTATTTTGTTACTCATGAGTTGCCTCACTGATTATTTAAATCAGCTGTTCAATGTCAGAAAATAGTAATATTAGCATCTTGGTCAGCTGCTTATTGTGTATTGGTGTTTCAGCTTTGTTCTTATAGGTTATGTTTTTTCTTTTGGATAATTCAATGTAATCAGAAGTAGTATAACATTTAAAAATGACTTCAAGAGGTCTAATAATGGTAGACACGATAACAAAGCCTTCTACATCTTCAATAAAAGGTAAGTTTTATTATTTCATGTATTGACTGTAATCAATTCCAAACTATAAAATAGTTGACTTGACATGTTTTTCAATTTCTTTAGATGTCTATTTTATTGACATACATGCCAATTAGGGATCCAATTATAATATTTAATGTTGAGTATTGGCGAGGAAAGTTTAACAAATAGAGCTGATGACACATCTGCTGCAAGTGCAACCTACTACTACACACAACCTAACCTTTAGTAGGCTTGGCTATGTATATAGCCTAGAGACATTTTTAACTGGCCTCCTCAGTAGTTGATGAGGAATGGTAATATGAATATCACCATAAATGGGCAAAGTCTTAAATGCTATATAACACATCCTTTTATATTACGTTATCTTTTAAGATCCATAACTAGTTAATGCCTACAAAACCACTAATCAGTTTTTCCTACTAGAAATATCGTTCAAATAATGGCTTATTTATGTTATCATCAAACAAAATATATTAATATAAAACAATTTTATTAATTGCTGATACTGTTTTGCGGAGTACTTAATATTTGAGTATCTTTTGCTTCTCACATAAATGGGCATATTCTTTGTGCAGCCTAGTTCTACTACAAAATACTACAGGCCTACCTAATTCTATGGGGAAAAGTAAATTTGTTAAGTTTAACAGGATATATAAAATTTTTCTAGTCTAGTCACAAAGCCGATTTTCAATCTCCAGGAGGAGTCACTGTTGAGTACTCACATATTAATGATTTTGAAGCATGTGGCACAGAATAAATTAACATGCTTTTATTAGTTGTGGGCTTTATTAGTCACTGTAGTTTATATTTTATTTCAGATTCTCAACAAGATCAGTGCTCAAATGACAAAGATTCGTTTTTATGTGTGGATGAACTCTTTGAAGATGAACCTGGCAGTAGGCCTACCTATCAGACTAACCAAGACAACTTAACTTGCCTCGAGATGGATAATAATCTCCGCTCATAACCTCTAAATCCAGAGCAGGCTGCAACTGCAGAAATTGTTGAAAATTTTATAGAAGATATAAATGACTACGAAGAGGAATTTTGGGATGATTCAGATTGGGAGCCGTTTGGTGAAGAAAGTGATGAATCAGAGAATGAGTTTAGCAGCATTAAAAGAAGTAATAAAAGAAAAGCCAGTAGACAATTATTTGCTCCAAGTAGCAAAAAAGCTACTATTCTAACAGGCCAATCAAACAATCCCCTGCCACTGGCTCATCAAAGCAACACTCAAGATTCCTCCTCCAATGGTAGGAAAGAAAATCAGAACACAAATATTACTGATTTACCAGAAGTCGATTGTACCAATACTAATAAAAAAAGGAAACAAAGTGTACGTGTGCTAAAAACTTGTTCTGGCAAAAAAGGAGTGTTTCTGTTGAAAATTGGCAAAGTGTCAAAGCCAAAAGATTGAAAAACCTTGGCTTGGAATATGTTAGCCCTACTACCAAAAAAATTGCTTCGGCTAAAACAATGGGTGTTGGTTGCATTGAAAAATGCCGATTGAAATGCCAAACCAGGGTAAACCAAGAACAACGCCTTGTTATCTTTGAAAACTTTTGGAAATTAGGCAATCATACGAGGCAGTGGGATTTCATAGTAAAAACTGCTACCAAGACAGACAAAAAAAACTGCAACCACCAAAGAAAATAGAGATTCCAGAAGAAATTATTCAATTAAATATACTATTCCAGTTCAAAACACCTCTATCCAAGTATGCAAAACAATGTACTTAGATACACTAAGCATAACTGATATGTGGGTTAGGACAGCGTCCAATAAACTGGAAAGATCTGATGAAGTTACAGTAACCCCAGATAAAAGGGGAAACACACTGAGCGTGGTAAGCGGATTATAAGCCATTCTGTCACGCCTCCTGCTCAGCTGGGGCGAAGGGGGTGTACTCAGGAACCAAACGCAGCTCAGATTACAGCAACTTTATTAACTTAAACAACAACACTTCCGAACCCATGGACACCACGCGTCACGACCATCACTAGGCTAAGCCCTACACTAGATCGGCCCTCAGGGAGCTCGGACGTCCGCTCGCGCCGGAGTCCTCTCACGTACACACCGCCTCGGGCGCTCACCTTGCTGACCTCCCCCTCCAGTACTTCCAGACGGCGGGAACATGGGCCCCGACGTCACACACCCCCAGCCAAATTAAGGGTGGTTGTTGGGGTGGATGCCCTCTAGGAGTTCGTCTTCTTCATTCTTCCAGGCCCTGGCAGCTGGTCCCATGGTTGTGTTCAGCTGGGACGTGCAATCAGTAAATGGTAATGTAAATACTGCTTAATACTGTTACCCCTTTCTAGTTTATGCATCATAAATAAAACATTTCAAATTACTTTTGTAATTAAAAACATATTATTGCTATACACAAATTTGCCTGTATAATCAAATACGCTATAATATATGTATGTCATACGTACATTGCATACTGTATAAAAAGTTCTTTTTTAAATACAATGACAATGAAAATTAAGTAATTATATATAATTAAGCTATAAATTTGTATACACATATATATCGACGCCTCCGAATAAGAACATCGTAACTCAAATTTTATGTTTTTTTTATATTTTTACTATAAACAGTGGAGAAGACAATCTTCTATTTTATGTATAAATTCTGTGTTAAAACTGCCTTTTGTTTTTAAATTAATTAATAAAAATAAAACATCATATCTTTTCTAACAATTCTATGTTTCCCAATAATAACATCGTAAGTTATTTTGTTACTCATGAGTTGCCTCACTGATTATTTAAATCAGCTGTTCAATGTCAGAAAATAGTAATATTAGCATCTTGGTCAGCTGCTTATTGTGTATTGGTGTTTCAGCTTTGTTCTTATAGGTTATGTTTTTTCTTTTGGATAATTCAATGTAATCAGAAGTAGTATAACATTTAAAAATGACTTCAAGAGGTCTAATAATGGTAGACACGATAACAAAGCCTTCTACATCTTCAATAAAAGGTAAGTTTATTATTTCATGTATTGACTGTAATCAATTCCAAACTATAAAATAGTTGACTTGACATGTTTTCAATTTCTTTAGATGTCTATTTTATTGACATACATGCCAATTAGGGATCCAATTATAATATTTAATGTTGAGTATTGGCGAGGAAAGTTTAACAAATAGAGCTGATGACACATCTGCTGCAAGTGCAACCTACTACTACACACAACCTAACCTTTAGTAGGCTTGGCTATGTATATAGCCTAGAGACATTTTTAACTGGCCTCCTCAGTAGTTGATGAGGAATGGTAATATGAATATCACCATAAATGGGCAAAGTCTTAAATGCTATATAACACATCCTTTTATATTACGTTATCTTTTAAGATCCATAACTAGTTAATGCCTACAAAACCACTAATCAGTTTTTCCTACTAGAAATATCGTTCAAATAATGGCTTATTTATGTTATCATCAAACAAAATATATTAATATAAAACAATTTTATTAATTGCTGATACTGTTTTGCGGAGTACTTAATATTTGAGTATCTTTTGCTTCTCACATAAATGGGCATATTCTTTGTGCAGCCTAGTTCTACTACAAAATACTACAGGCCTACCTAATTCTATGGGGAAAAGTAAATTTGTTAAGTTTAACAGGATATATAAAATTTTTCTAGTCTAGTCACAAAGCCGATTTTCAATCTCCAGGAGGAGTCACTGTTGAGTACTCACATATTAATGATTTTGAAGCATGTGGCACAGAATAAATTAACATGCTTTTATTAGTTGTGGGCTTTATTAGTCACTGTAGTTTATATTTTATTTCAGATTCTCAACAAGATCAGTGCTCAAATGACAAAGATTCGTTTTTTATGTGTGGATGAACTCTTTGAAGATGAACCTGGCAGTAGGCCTACCTATCAGACTAACCAAGACAACTTAACTTGCCTCGAGATGGATAATAATCTCCGCTCATAACCTCTAAATCCAGAGCAGGCTGCAACTGCAGAAATTGTTGAAAATTTTATAGAAGATATAAATGACTACGAAGAGGAATTTTGGGATGATTCAGATTGGGAGCCGTTTGGTGAAGAAAGTGATGAATCAGAGAATGAGTTTAGCAGCATTAAAAGAAGTAATAAAAGAAAAGCCAGTAGACAATTATTTGCTCCAAGTAGCAAAAAAGCTACTATTCTAACAGGCCAATCAAACAATCCCCTGCCACTGGCTCATCAAAGCAACACTCAAGATTCCTCCTCCAATGGTAGGAAAGAAAATCAGAACACAAATATTACTGATTTACCAGAAGTCGATTGTACCAATACTAATAAAAAAAGGAAACAAAGTGTACGTGTGCTAAAAACTTGTTCTGGCAAAAAAGGAGTGTTTCTGTTGAAAATTGGGCAAAGTGTCAAAGCCAAAAGATTGAAAAACCTTGGCTTGGAATATGTTAGCCCTACTACCAAAAAAATTGCTTCGGCTAAAACAATGGGTGTTGGTTGCATTGAAAAATGCCGATTGAAATGCCAAACCAGGGTAAACCAAGAACAACGCCTTGTTATCTTTGAAAACTTTTGGAAATTAGGCAATCATACGAGGCAGTGGGATTTCATAGTAAAAACTGCTACCAAGACAGACAAAAAAACTGCAACCACCAAAGAAAATAGAGATTCCAGAAGAAATTATTCAATTAAATATACTATTCCAGTTCAAAACACCTCTATCCAAGTATGCAAAACAATGTACTTAGATACATTAAGCATAACTGATATGTGGGTTAGGACAGCGTCCAATAAACTGGAAAGATCTGATGAAGTTACAGTAACCCCAGATAAAAGGGGAAACACACTGAGCGTGGTAAGCGGATTATAAGCCATTCTGTCACGCCTCCTGCTCAGCTGGGGCGAAGGGGGTGTACTCAGGAACCAAACGCAGCTCAGATTACAGCAACTTTATTAACTTAAACAACAACACTTCCGAACCCATGGACACCACGCGTCACGACCATCACTAGGCTAAGCCCTACACTAGATCGGCCCTCAGGGAGCTCGGACGTCCGCTCGCGCCGGAGTCCTCTCACGTACACACCGCCTCGGGCGCTCACCTTGCTGACCTCCCCCTCCAGTACTTCCAGACGGCGGGAACATGGGCCCCGACGTCACACACCCCCAGCCAAATTAAGGGTGGTTGTTGGGGTGGATGCCCTCTAGGAGTTCGTCTTCTTCATTCTTCCAGGCCCTGGCAGCTGGTCCCATGGTTGTGTTCAGCTGGGACGTGCAATCAGTAAATGGTAATGTAAATACTGCTTAATACTGTTACCCCTTTCTAGTTTATGCATCATAAATAAAACATTTCAAATTACTTTTGTAATTAAAAACATATTATTGCTATACACAAATTTGCCTGTATAATCAAATACGCTATAATATATGTATGTCATACGTACATTGCATACTGTATAAAAAGTTCTTTTTTAAATACAATGACAATGAAAATTAAGTAATTATATATAATTAAGCTATAAATTTGTATACACATATATATCGACGCCTCCGAATAAGAACATCGTAACTCAAATTTTATGTTTTTTTTATATTTTTACTATAAACAGTGGAGAAGACAATCTTCTATTTTATGTATAAATTCTGTGTTAAAACTGCCTTTTGTTTTTAAATTAATTAATAAAAATAAAACATCATATCTTTTCTAACAATTCTATGTTTCCCAATAATAACATCGTAAGTTATTTTGTTACTCATGAGTTGCCTCACTGATTATTTAAATCAGCTGTTCAATGTCAGAAAATAGTAATATTAGCATCTTGGTCAGCTGCTTATTGTGTATTGGTGTTTCAGCTTTGTTCTTATAGGTTATGTTTTTTCTTTTGGATAATTCAATGTAATCAGAAGTAGTATAACATTTAAAAATGACTTCAAGAGGTCTAATAATGGTAGACACGATAACAAAGCCTTCTACATCTTCAATAAAAGGTAAGTTTATTATTTCATGTATTGACTGTAATCAATTCCAAACTATAAAATAGTTGACTTGACATGTTTTCAATTTCTTTAGATGTCTATTTTATTGACATACATGCCAATTAGGGATCCAATTATAATATTTAATGTTGAGTATTGGCGAGGAAAGTTTAACAAATAGAGCTGATGACACATCTGCTGCAAGTGCAACCTACTACTACACACAACCTAACCTTTAGTAGGCTTGGCTATGTATATAGCCTAGAGACATTTTTAACTGGCCTCCTCAGTAGTTGATGAGGAATGGTAATATGAATATCACCATAAATGGGCAAAGTCTTAAATGCTATATAACACATCCTTTTATATTACGTTATCTTTTAAGATCCATAACTAGTTAATGCCTACAAAACCACTAATCAGTTTTTCCTACTAGAAATATCGTTCAAATAATGGCTTATTTATGTTATCATCAAACAAAATATATTAATATAAAACAATTTTATTAATTGCTGATACTGTTTTGCGGAGTACTTAATATTTGAGTATCTTTTGCTTCTCACATAAATGGGCATATTCTTTGTGCAGCCTAGTTCTACTACAAAATACTACAGGCCTACCTAATTCTATGGGGAAAAGTAAATTTGTTAAGTTTAACAGGATATATAAAATTTTTCTAGTCTAGTCACAAAGCCGATTTTCAATCTCCAGGAGGAGTCACTGTTGAGTACTCACATATTAATGATTTTGAAGCATGTGGCACAGAATAAATTAACATGCTTTTATTAGTTGTGGGCTTTATTAGTCACTGTAGTTTATATTTTATTTCAGATTCTCAACAAGATCAGTGCTCAAATGACAAAGATTCGTTTTTATGTGTGGATGAACTCTTTGAAGATGAACCTGGCAGTAGGCCTACCTATCAGACTAACCAAGACAACTTAACTTGCCTCGAGATGGATAATAATCTCCGCTCATAACCTCTAAATCCAGAGCAGGCTGCAACTGCAGAAATTGTTGAAAATTTTATAGAAGATATAAATGACTACGAAGAGGAATTTTGGGATGATTCAGATTGGGAGCCGTTTGGTGAAGAAAGTGATGAATCAGAGAATGAGTTTAGCAGCATTAAAAGAAGTAATAAAAGAAAAGCCAGTAGACAATTATTTGCTCCAAGTAGCAAAAAAGCTACTATTCTAACAGGCCAATCAAACAATCCCCTGCCACTGGCTCATCAAAGCAACACTCAAGATTCCTCCTCCAATGGTAGGAAAGAAAATCAGAACACAAATATTACTGATTTACCAGAAGTCGATTGTACCAATACTAATAAAAAAAGGAAACAAAGTGTACGTGTGCTAAAAACTTGTTCTGGCAAAAAAGGAGTGTTTCTGTTGAAAATTGGCAAAGTGTCAAAGCCAAAAGATTGAAAAACCTTGGCTTGGAATATGTTAGCCCTACTACCAAAAAAATTGCTTCGGCTAAAACAATGGGTGTTGGTTGCATTGAAAAATGCCGATTGAAATGCCAAAACCAGGGTAAACCAAGAACAACGCCTTGTTATCTTTGAAAACTTTTGGAAATTAGGCAATCATACGAGGCAGTGGGATTTCATAGTAAAAACTGCTACCAAGACAGACAAAAAAACTGCAACCACCAAAGAAAATAGAGATTCCAGAAGAAATTATTCAATTAAATATACTATTCCAGTTCAAAACACCTCTATCCAAGTATGCAAAACAATGTACTTAGATACATTAAGCATAACTGATATGTGGGTTAGGACAGCGTCCAATAAACTGGAAAGATCTGATGAAGTTACAGTAACCCCAGATAAAAGGGGAAACACACTGAGCGTGGTAAGCGGATTATAAGCCATTCTGTCACGCCTCCTGCTCAGCTGGGGCGAAGGGGGTGTACTCAGGAACCAAACGCAGCTCAGATTACAGCAACTTTATTAACTTAAACAACAACACTTCCGAACCCACGGCCACCACGCGTCACGACCATCACTAGGCTAAGCCCTACACTAGATCGGCCCTCAGGGAGCTCGGACGTCCGCTCGCGCCGGAGTCCTCTCACGTACACACCGCCTCGGGCGCTCACCTTGCTGACCTCCCCCTCCAGTACTTCCAGACGGCGGGAACATGGGCCCCCGACGTCACACACCCCCAGCCAAATTAAGGGTGGTTGTTGGGGTGGATGCCCTCTAGGAGTTCGTCTTCTTCATTCTTCCAGGCCCTGGCAGCTGGTCCCATGGTTGTGTTCAGCTGGGCGGCTGGGTCACGTGCACAAGTTACCATGGCGTCTACCCTCACGTTTCGCCGCGTATCGCTAAAAGTGTGGCTAGCGGTCGGGGTTCTCCAACAGTCAATAGTTGTCTTTAGACACTGCGGCAGCCACTTCTCAGGGACAGTCATTTACACTGGCACATAAAGTCTCTGGCGTTGGGACGGCCCGATCACACATAAAGTCTCTGAAGTTGAGACGGCTCGATCACACATAAAGTCTCTGGCGTTGGGACGGCCCGATCACGAGCCTCAGTCGTTCGCTCCCATCGGTACCGCTTCACTAATACATTTCCAGGGAAAGTTTATTAATTTTAATGCTATTCCAGCAACAGGCAATGAATCGTTCCTCACAAAGGTTTGCCTTCTACAAAAACATGTTGTCCTACGAGAGCCTATCTACCTACTCTAGTTAGCAATATTTGCTATTGGTGTAATCGCATTTATTTGACAGAAACATTAGTTCATAGAAACTTACTCAAATACCCGCAGTGGTGTCCATTCCCTTATAGTATACATCTATCCTTACGTGTAGGTATATTCGACATTTTATATTAAAATACATTAATCAACTTTACATGTCTTTATAACTACTTGAAGCGAGAAATTATAATTGTATATGAATAGATGAGTTCATGACACATTCCGGAACCATTCAGCTGTTCTGTGCGAGTCATACAAAACAAAATATATTAATCCTCTATATTGCCCTTTTTTATGATCTAGTACAATGACGATATTCCAATTCAAACATGATAATATTATTATTAGAACTATTTACCAAATTACTAACTAGTACATTAATCCTTATTATCTACCCATACTATAACTTACTATTGCAAAAACACTTTTTTTATAGATAATAACCTTACAAAGTGGATATTATTATAGGGACCCAAACTTATTGTTATTATAAGTCCACGACAAGGCTTTTAGATATTTGACATCTTCCTACTCATTAACATAGACTCATTAACTATAGTAGGACATTATAAGCGTAACCATGTACTACAGGATACAGATATTTTACAGTGCAAGAGGTGGTACAAAGTTTTGTAACTAAAGTTGTGCACAGCGGCAGTGTCTACGTGACAAAAGTAGCTGTGGTCAGCAGTAGCCGTCCGGCCTCTCTGGTCACCTGACCTCTCGGGTCACCGGCCTGGCTCTGAGCTACTGGACCTCCCACCGGTGCTCTAAGACTTAGCATGAAATGACTTCGTTTTTCAACAAAGCTCTTATCTCTTAAATTTTAATCTTTACATACATCTAACTACCTTTTAACATAACTACCTTAATACCACACAAGAATATGTTAATAGCTAACTATACCCGAACAACTTATAAGTTACTTTGTATGCATTGACAAGTTAATACTTGATTATTTTTACTCCCCAAATTACAAAAGTAATTACTTAGTTCTTAACATTGGTTAGCATAACCATATACAACATTTGGTTTCGTATACGGTGTTACAATCTTAGAAACTAACTTGTCAACGCTTAATTCATAATTACGTTAATGACAACTGGAAGAGCAACATAAATTATTATTAAATGTTTTACATCAGTGTTATAATACAATAGGCAATTATATTTTACTAACAAATTATTATGTCATTGCGACGTACCAATCCTCTTAAACATTAAGTCTTAACCTAATCTAGGAATTCTAAAACTATTTCAAGGGTCCCCCCCTGTATTTACAGAATAATTATGAGTTTACAATTTAATTATTATTAATCAAAATCAACTTCTAACCATTCCACGCTGATATTGGCGTATGTATACGTACCGCTGAAAACAGAACATGTATTTCACCTAGTCAATCATAATAAACAGTTTTGGAATGTAAACTCTTATATTAGCTAACACTCATATTCACTCACATTCACTCTGAGTGGCCACTCGGTTTTTTTTCATTCAAACGTTCACACTCCCCACATTTTCATTCACACACTGGACTTACATGTTTACGAATTCATGATAACAATAATCTCCTGAAATAATATATTTTAGACATTTTATTAATCATACACTATAACGTTCACAGTTATACAGTTTACCTCGAAGTTTACCTATGGTTACAACGATTACCTGGTATCCTTTATACCTGATCACGAACTTGGTCCCACCATTCAAGAGTGATTCTCAGCTCCTTTCCATCGACCTCCGTGATAGGTAAGTTCTTTGGCAAGCCATCGTCTCTGACGTCACGTTTGGCGGTCATCGCTATGTCGTCGCCTTTTCGTCTCGATACCTTGGATCTCCAGTTTACCCATAATCCCACGACGTACCGACAACCAATCAGAACCAATATTATTATAATGCCACAAAATAAATCCACAATAACTTGTTCCTGATTCGGAGAGAATATTTCATTTTCTGCTCTCACAAATGCTCCTATACCTAAGCCTACTAGATGGGGATTTCTCACAACAATTATGGTTAGTAAACAAAAATAAATGGAGTGCAGCACGGCTGACAGTGATGTATACATGTCCCCTCTCCACTGACAAAACCTTAAGCGTCGGGCTCTCTAACTTTCTATGTTCTGAAAAAGATAAATTCCAGTGCGGCAGCTGACTAGGCCATTCGTTGTCTAAGCATTCGTCTAGTGTCTCGAAAGTGCTGGAAACATGATTAATTTTAGAGGTGATTTTCAAAGTTTTTAATTTTGACCACGAAGCTGGAAGTATGTGTGCCACAGCTAACTTATCCGCTTCCTGCCTACACGGATAGCTTTCTGAAACCAAATCAGAACAAAATTAAATCAAAACAAAATCAAAATCACAATCACAATCCAAATCAAATCAACAATTTAAATATACATATTCCCCTGAACACAAGGGTTATTCAAAACACCACAACATTTCAATGCCGCGACAGTCGTCGTACCAATTGGGTTTGACCTGGCCTACCCATGGACAAGCTCTCTCTTTTTTTTTTTAAACCACTTTATAAAAACACAAACTATTTCTCAAAATTATTCTATTCACCAATAAAAAGAAACAGCTTTGTTTACATCACGGGTAGGTTGCCTCCCTTACCGGTACCTTGGTTTGACGCACTGTGGCTGCTAAGTAGGCTACTCTTACAACAACTACAAAATTATGTTCGGCTTACAAGCTACGAGAAAATAAATAAAATTATTTACTCCAAATTACACTTTGCTTTCAAAAACTAACTACAATTATTTTGATCAAAACTAACTTTCTCTCTTGTTCCTTTAATCTACATTTTTTTTTCAACTTAATCAATTTACTTAAAAAACAATCCGAATTTTAAAAAGAAATATTCACTATTATATTATATTACTATTAAATATTATATTACTAACCTGGGATCGTTAATCCGTCTTTGGTTCTGGATCACCTCAGGATACCCGGCTGCCTCCACCAATTTGTCACGCCTCCTGCTCAGCTGGGGCGAAGGGGGTGTACTCAGGAACCAAACGCAGCTCAGATTACAGCAACTTTATTAACTTAAACAACAACACTTCCGAACCCACGGACACCACGCGTCACGACCATCACTAGGCTAAGCCCTACACTAGATCGGCCCTCAGGGAGCTCGGACGTCCGCTCGCGCCGGAGTCCTCTCACGTACACACCGCCTCGGGCGCTCACCTTGCTGACCTCCCCCTCCAGTACTTCCAGACGGCGGGAACATGGGCCCCGACGTCACAATTCTATTAAACAAAGTGTAAGAAATCACATTAAATCTTTTAAAAGTGTCGAATCCCACTGTATAAGAAAGGAAAGTAAGCGACAGTATCTTGAGCAAGGACTGAGCACCGCAAAAATGTATCGGCTATACCAGGAATGGATAAAAGACCAAGGTGGAGAAAGTGCAACAATCAGGCAATATACTGATATATTTAATTCAGAATTCAATCTGGGCTTTTTTTGTTCCCAAGAAAGACCAGTGTGAGTTATGTAATGCTTTTGAATTATGTGATGCAGGAAAAAAAAGAATCAATTGCTAAAGAAATAGAACTCCACTTGAAAAACAAAAATGCTGTAAGAGAAATGAAAGATAGAGATAAGAAAAGAGCACAAAGTGACAAGTCAGTAAGTGTAGCTGTCTTCGACTTGCAGAAGACCTTGAACATCCCTCAATCCGATGTAAGTATATTTTATTACAAGAGAAAGTACGCTTGTTACAATTTCACAATTTTTGATATTGGTAATAACAAAGGATACAGCTACTTCTGGCATGAAGAAATAGGGAAAAAAGGTTCCAATGAACTTGCTAGCTTCGTTATGGATTTTATCTTGTCTAGAGTAAAAGATGGTGTCAAGGAATTTATTTTTTACTCCGATAACTGCCCTGGCCAAAACAGAAATCGTATCATGTACAGTATGTATTCAGCTATGGCGGAAAAACTGAGTGTAATGATCACTCATCGCTTTTTAGAAAAAGGGCATACACAGAATGAAGGTGATTCTATGCATGCACTAATTGAGAGGAGGAGCAAGAATCAAACCATTTATGTTCCTGAACAATGGGTCATGCTCATACGGATGGCTAAGTCAAGTGGAGAAAAATATATTGTTAAAGAGGTATGTCAAAAAGACATTGTAAAATGTAAAGATCTGGTAACATTTGATAACAGGAACTGGCAGATTGATATAAATGGAGAAAAAATTAAGTGGAAACTGTATAAAGGAAGTTCATATGGGAAAGGATAGCCCTACAACACTGACTTTAAAATATAACCATACTGAGGAGACATGGTTTGTACTTGATCTGTACCATAAGCACACTGGAAGCAGAAGAAATATTGAAGACTTAGTTTTAGGACCTGCTTACAAGTCTAAGTTAGCAATAACAACTTCAAAATATAAAGATCTGTTATCTTTGTGCAATGGTATGCAAATTCTAGTAATGTACCAAAATTTTTTAGAAAACTAAAACATAGCAAGACCACCACAAGTGTAGAAAGTGATTGTGAATAGAGTTGTATTTATGAATACTAAATATTGTGTATTCAGAATTTGTTGTATTCCAATTTAAAACAGTTTTATGTTTCTATAAGGTTTAAATATTGTTTGAAGTAGTAATTTGAGCCGTTTTAAAGCATAAAAACTACTGTATTCTGCATTTTGTATGTAATATAAATCATAATTTGTTTCTTAATAGTAAAATAATGTAGCTTTATATAGATTTAATCATGAAAATGTGTCCTTAATAAATAAAATTAACTGTTTCCTTTCTAAAACAATAACTTTTACTCATTGTATTACCCGAGTCAAAACATTGAAGATGAAATTTCTTCCATATAAGAACATCTTAACTCAAGATACGACGTTCTTATTTGGAAAACTGTGGGTAGAAGATAAAATTTCTTCCATATAAGAACATCTCAACTCAAGATACGATGTTCTTGTTATACATTAACTGCAAATTTCATTTAAATCTAGTAAAAATGCTATTGTATTGTATTTCATTGTTATTATATCTTATAAAATTACGATTTGGAATTTTATATTTTATAATAAAGTATATTACGTTATATCATTTATATAATATTTTGTAATATAATTATTATTTTATAATACATGTATTATAAAACAAACTATTATGATAGTCATAATAAAATACACAATGTGGTAAATGAATCGTCCATGGTATAAAATCATTGCGCTTATTCGCGATCTTAATAACACTCTTCACCTATGCTATAAGTCGAACTGAGGAAGATTGTTTGTACCCAAGGAAGTTTTACAATAGAGTCACATCAAAGGGACATTGAATAGTAATAGCCAGCTGGGCTAAAAATGTGAGATGGGTGGCGGGAATATGTGGCATATTATGTTGAGAAAGTAGAGCTCATGATTGAGCATTCTTGGGTAGGTGGTAGCTCTTATGAAAGTTTCAATGGGGCCATGGTTATTGATTGTGGGGTCAGCCAGGATGTAGGGCTTCGTCGCCCACTGGAGGAATTCCGAGATAGTTGTGTGCGTGGTGGATCTACATATATTTTTTTACAATATGTAGACCATAGTTAAAGAGAAATGTGTGACCTGAAAACCATTTCACTTGACCTTGCCGTTGTATGGAAAGAAGTTTGAGAGAGAACTACTGCGGGTTCCGGCAGACACGGTTGGGCTATGGGGTGGTTGCCCTAGACACCTGAGAGTGAGATTTTTGACCTTAAGGATCATCGTGAAGTAGAGTTAATGTCTTTTTAACACGTGGCACAAGGGGCACCATAGTTGCAATAAGAAAGAACGTTTGTACCCAGAAATAATACACAATGGTTATTGGCCTTCACTATAATTTTATGTCAGCTTCATGAAAACAGAATAGATGAACACTATAGACAGGCTGCATACAGACAATGCAGGAGAGGCTACCAGGGACTTACGTCTTGCGAGAACTCCGCGAGGCAGAAGTAGAGTGCTTGAAGATGTGAATCTTTAGGACAAAACTAATGTTTCAAGGATAGATTGGCTTAGGTCTAGTATAGAAATAATTTATAACATGTGACGTTCAGTGAAGATTAAAATCCTCAACTTACGGATATCACGTTAAGTAACTTTATGGTATCTTAAACAAAAGATAGGGTGTGAACCTTCCCACCGTTGGTAGGCATGGGCCGAAAGTAGTAAAGATTTTTATCAATCGTTGATGAAGCTACGTAACAAATCTGTAAAGAGGAGATAATTCGGTTATGTTAGGAATCAGGGTTTAAGAGTATTTTCATAAACATATTTAACAAATGCACGCATTGAGTTTACCTGAGTTGTTTATATCTTAAACGCTTTTCTAAACATTAGTTGTATATAGCTGTGAATAAAAGTTCTCTTAATTCGTGTGTTAAAAATAGATATGAAAATTGCACTACTCTACGATACAGTGGCCTGATTTCTGAAACCAAACAAGTGAAAATAAACTGTCGGAATAAGCCACCGTTTACTTACAATTTATGATATATCGAATTAATCTACTTCCCTTTATATTTATATTTAAATATGGTCATAACAATAGCTGAAATATACAAATATATTGGTTAGCTTGTCCAGGTCCTTAAGTGTAATATGTATATTGGAAAAAATTTATTTATTAACTTCAAAAAACCCATACTTTCAAATTACAGTATATTAGTTTCGTAAGGTACACACGCGGAGGTTAGGATGAATAAAACTTAAGATACGTTCATACTAGAAAGTACAGCGAGGAACTCTGAATTTGGTTGTTATTACCTTACCACCTTACTACCTTGAGTAAGTTATTTATTTTTAGTACATATAAGTTGTAATTCCATTTTGTTTCTTTAATTTGTATCAAAATGGAATGTCCAAAAATAAAAGAAAAAATATTGTTCACTTGCACATTTCCTCTAAACTATGCTGCAGCAAAAATAGTTTGATAGTCGTAAATTAGCCGCAAATATTACATGTAATATATTTTTTGTTAATAATAAATTGTACATTCTTAAATGATTATGAGGCTGCATATTTTTTTATTCTCTATCAGTCAATCTCTTAGATCGTTTGTAATAATATGATAACAGCTCTAATGATTTAAGGGAATACAACAGAGTCCATCGATTATACGTGTTGTTAACCCACAAAAAATATTCAAGGACAAACACAAGATGTCTGAAATTAGGTCGGAAAATATATACGGTTACATGAATAAGTTGCATATATACATCGAGTGTAAACACACGTATACGATAAAGGATACTAATATAAAGTAATAGCATAACGCATTACGTTACTGAAGGAAACACGTTTTTTCTGGACAGGTGTTACTGATTTTTTTTATCACTCAACGATGAGAAATGTCTAGAAAAATATTTCATGATATTTATATTTTATTCGCTGTTTTACTATCGTCAAAAGCAAACTTAAAACTAAGAATATAATGGAATATGTGAATACTCCGATAATTTGAAATCTGTTAAAAAATCTTTCTTTTTGAATGGATTTTTGACGCCCAAAAACACGAAATTTGGTACAACCAGAATTTAGAATAAGTTCCATACAATGGCAGATGGCTATTCCAGTCACCAATATTTCTATCTTTTGCGAATAACGTCACTAATACAAATACTCCAATCTTTCTTCTTAAATGTAATATGTAATGGTTCTATTTTATTACTTTGTTTATTAAAAACTCAGGTAATAAAATTAACAACTTTTAAAACGAGTTTGAAACGAACAACGATAACATTGCATTGCAATTGCGGTTTTTGTTAAGCTAATATTACTTTCATTGAGCTACTATTACAATATCATGCAAAGTAGGTTTCTACCGATTAGCACTTCTGTCGTTGTTTTACATCTCATGAATATTAATGTACGCTACGCGTAAAGGTTTTTGTGACAAAGTACATTGAAATTTCAAACTGCACGATTTTCAGAATCAGCCATAGTTAGCTTTTACCATTCGGTACGGATCTTAGAAGGCACACATATTGTACCTATTGGCTAAGAATGTTGCTCAAAATGAATATTTAGTATTATATCACGTTAATTAATTACAATATATGAATGCTGTATTTAAATGCTGTAAAACCTTCAATTTAAATAAATATAAACGTAAACGTAATAAATAATTAAAAATTTATATATTATTCCTTTAATTAGAATTTAATAACACACACAGTTGTAGAAAATATATATATATATTGTATTTTAAAGTTTCTCTACTTTAAATTTATTACTGATTAGATCAATCTGTAAAAAATAAGGAAGATTTTCACTCATTTTGATAATATTTTTATTCAATGGCCTAACTGCAATCAATCTTTAGTTTTTTCAGGTCGATACCAGTAACAAAGGTTACAGGGTGGCCCTCATTCAACGCATACGTAACAGGTTATCTGTCATTATATATGCTATTGATAGATAATGTAATTAGTAGCTTAGATAGATTAATGTTCTTAGATATATGTAATTCTAAGCTGACTTGTACCGGAAAATAAAGCACAAAGCCGGAGAAGAAACGTTTTTCTTTCATCTGGGTAATAAAGAAATGCAAGACTTACATAGAGGACTACAATTTAGTTTTTGTAACCGACGATCAGACGTTGAAATGGTTAATAAAATTCCAGCAAATTAAGGAGGCCCAACTCTATGAGAATACGTCGACAAATGGGTCCGATGTTAGGTAAAATGACCGACAGTTTTAACGTAAATAATCTTTACGTCCAAGGTGCAGGATATGTAATGAAAAAAGATCGACTAGTAAAAATTTGTGATCTCAGGAAAGACAAGCTACAACTTCCACAATTCGTACCAAAGTGTCAATTGTGTTCAAGAAGGACATACATATATCCGATACCTTGTAAAGCAATTAATAAATCTATCTCTTTTAACAGATATACAATTAAAGTTTCCTTGGATTTAAAAAAGAGTTCAACTCCCTAAAATAAAGTAATCTGTTAAATAACACGGATCCAATTGCAGTACGTAGTGGGTTGTTACATGTCTCATATAAAAAATAGTTTTTTAATAATTTTCAAAAAAAGTAATGCCGAATAAAAAAATAATTAACGAAGAAAATTCAAAACCGAAATAGTTTTTCACTTTTTATTGTTACATCAATAAAATTAACAATCAAAGGAAAACTATTGATTACTTCATAAATTATTTGGAATTCACTGTTAAGGATTTTTTTAAGAAGTAATAATTAACATTTTTCCAAATACAAGATTAAAGCATTAAACTGATTTATCTTAAGAAAATTCATTAAGTTTAAAATTTAAATTTATCAGCAATGATATCTGATAAACTTAAATATATTACCTAAAAGATTTCATCCTGCAACTACAAAAGGAAAGAAGTACCTAACAAAATCTAGCTATATTGAAAGTACAGTACATTATAAGCAATTTGTATAAACATTCTCGTTAATTATTTCAAAATTAAAATGCCACAATTTTCTTATGCCACTGGAATTTTATCCTACTGAGGATATGTACGTCTCAATGTACAAACCGATAAATACAGAATTAGAAAATATTGAAGATATGTGCATACTATTTTCTCTTTTTTTATTCAAACTTACAGTAAACTTATTCAATTTGAAGATTTTTTTACATCTTCATCAAACAGAAGTTGAACAGTAAGTGCCGCTATAGGTAGAAAGTTAATGGAAGGAGTAAGGAAGAGACATGATAGGAACCAATACTGAATAACATGTTTTTACCCGTGATTGTATTTCATAATACTAAAATATTATTGGTATAATAATCTATGATCCTAATTTTAATTAAATCACTCTGTGGCGTTTAATCTAGGCCGCATGTTTATATTCTGTATACAATTCGAGACGTCAGAACCAGAGGGTTTCCATCTGCAATTTTTTTGATTTTTTCATTTTATTGTATTAATGTGTACATTAAGCCTTTTTTGTACTAATATATAACACAATCTTTGTGTAATTATGAACAGTTAATATTTTACAAGCAGGGAAATTTAGTTCCATCTGCATAAGTTGGCAAACTTGAGAACCAGACAGTTCTATCTGCATCAGCTGGGAATAGTATTGTTTCACTGCTGGTAAGGTTATGTTTGTCGTGTTAATGTGTTAAAAGTAATTTCATTGTGTGTTTGTAAACATATTAAAATGGATGGTGATATCATAAATAAATGGATTGATGACAGTTTAAATGATAGTTTGTCAATAGAAAACATCAATAGTGATGATGAATATATACCTTCACCTGACGACAGTAACAGCGAAGAGGATTGTATTCTTTCACCAAACCCAAAACGACGAAGACTTTGTAAAAGGTATGAATATATATATTTGTTTATTTTAGATTTGTTTAGATTATATCTGTGGTCATTTTAATATCAAATATAGGTAGCTTTGCAGTAATTGACTATTTTTGACGGATTTTATAGTCAACCCTTGCAAAATCGCTTTAAAAATCTATGACATTCGGGCGCATTTCAACTGCCAGTTAGTGGGTTAACTGTTATATTTTAACAATGATTTGACGGTTATAAACAAAAGTTAGTCATCATAAAATATTCATGTTACTTAACTTGAAGTTTTAACCATGGCGTAGGCCTAGTATGTCTCCATCTTGCAGAGAATAACTAAAAACTACTGTAAACTTATTATGTAAACATGATGTTTTTATGCTTTGGCCTTTTAAAAAAGCTTTATCGTTGACTTTTGGCTTTATGTTCTAACATCGTTTGTTTATTTTCAGGTTGTTTGATGCAGACGACACGGATAAAACTTCCAGTGAAGCCCAAACGAACAATACCGATCCAGCTCTGGAAAATGAAGGAAGCTATAGTTCTGTTTGTGATGTTAGCCCAACAGTGAACCAAAGTGGAAAAATAAATCGATCTCTAGTTCCTTACAGTGAAACAGAATCAGAAAAAGACTCCACTTCTGATGAACTAACGCCGATGAAGGAAAAGAAAAAAACTAGAAAAAGACAGCGGAATCCGAAGAATTGGAAGAAAAATGTTAGGAAGGAGAGGCGACAAACGGGTAGATCATACACCAGCTCATGTGGTAAGATTGTTCCTCAAAAGAACCTTCAACACTTAGACTGCAAATGTAAATTTAAATGTAGTAATAAAGTAAGCAAAGATGAGCGTGAAGCTGTTATGCTGAGCTATTATAAAATAGACCAAAATGAAAAATATCATTTCATACTAAGAAATACAGAGTGCAAAATGTCAGTAAGAACAAAGGTGAAAAATAATCCCCAGAAAAAGAATTCCTTTTCATATTTTTTACATATAAACAACGAAAAGATTAGAGTTTGTAAACAGTTTTTTCTCCAAACTATTTTAGTGAGTCAGATGACCATTTACAATGTTCACAATAATAAGGACAAATCAAGTGAAGTACCGAAATCGGACGAAAGAGGAAAAAAAACTAAAGACAGGACGCAAAAAGCTGATAAAGATATTCTTAGGAAACATATTGAATCTTTTGCAAAAGTCGAGTCCCATTACTGCAGGGCAAAAACAGCAAAAGAATATCTTAGCCCTGACTTAAATATCAGTAGAATGTTTGACATGTACCTTGAACATTGCAAGGAACTTAAGGTGAAACCTCTATCCATATCAATGTATAGATCTATTTTCAATAATGAATATAATTTGGATTTTTTGCTACCCAAGTCCGACAGATGTGACTTGTGCGAAGAATACTCTATGTCCCTAAAAGAAAATCGAATGACAGAAGAGCTTGCTGCCAAATATGATGATCATATGTTCAATAAAACATTTATGAGAAATGAAAGAAAAAAAGACCGAGAGAGTAATGAAGTCGTTGTATGTTTTGACTTACAAAATGTTATAGCGCTACCTAGGGCTAACGTAAGCTGTTTTTTTTACAAAAGAAAGTTGAACGTATACAACTTAACTGCACATTGCTCAAAAGACAAAAAAGGCTATTGCGCATTTTGGCATGAAGCGCTTTGTGGTCGTTCTGGGAATGATATTGCCAGTGCAGTGGTAAAAATAATGGAAAAAATAAGTTTCAGCGTTTCCAGATGTTAAAGATTATATTTTGTGGAGTGACAGTTGTGTTCCCCAAAACAGAAACTCTGTCATTTCATATGCCATTTCTTTATTTATGGCAAAAAATAAACACATTGAACGAGTAACAATGAAATATTCTACTCCAGGCCATTCATGCATACAGGAAGTAGATAATGTGCATTCCAACATTGAAAAGGCACTCAAAGTAACTGAGGTTTGGTCCCCTGTTTCTCTTTTAAGAGTAATCATCGCATCTAATAAAAAGTCACCTTATTCAGTAATCCAAATGTTGACAAATGACTTCTTCGACTTCCAAGCACAAAGCAAGAACCTTGCGTATCAAGATTGCCCTTATACTAAAGTGTGCCAACTTCAATTTTGCCAATCTAATTTACTATCAGTAAAGTTTTAAAAACCAGCCATGATCCTTTGGAACCTTGGAACTGCATTAACTTGGTGAAAAAAAATAAGTCGAACAGATCTACAGGACGAGCAACAACTACTCTGCCGAGAATTCTCTGGGGAGCAAACGTAGTGCGAGACAGGAAGAAATTACCTTCAGACAAGATTAAAGACATAAAATCTATGATGAAATGGATGCCTACAGTTGATGTAGACTATTTAAATACAGTTTTGAATTAAGGACCTTTTGGACTTTAAATATTGATTTGTACTCAGGGACAAAAGGTTCCATCTGCACGTTTTGTTTTGTTTAAAAATGCCTAAAAAATTGTATTTTACTAATATTTCAATAAACTGGGGTTTTTGTAAACACTAACAAACTGTTGATTATTTATAACCTAGAATTTCTTTCAGTACAATATAAAGTTGCCCTGCAGAAGGTCTTAAACTTTAAAACGCTCTACTGTAAAATTTGTTAAAATGCAGATAGAACCCTCTGGTTCTGACGTCTCGAATTGTTAATTTCACTATTTAAAGACTTTAAAATAATATTTTTATTAATATACCATAAAAAAGTGTGTTTCTTTCATAATAGGGTCTAAGGCACCTGAACGTTCTAGAATTTGTTTTAATATGCCTTATGATCAGGATGTCGTAATGGTTTTCATCTAGATTCGTATAGTATTCAGAGGAAAACTTTGAACAATATGTCAGCGTCCACGCAGGCTATGTTGATTTGTGTAAACTGCAGAAAGCAGAGGAAAGTCTCAATATCTGAAGTTGATGAAAAACACACCAACTTTTAACCTCCAATCCTGATGACAATTTAGAAGTTATTGTCTAGGTGTACAGGAGGCAATTTCTACCCAAGTTTAATTTTCTACTGGACATTAGGTAAAACGTAGACAGCATAGAAACATCAATAAATTTTGTATCGTAAAAGTACGATTCTTCAGTTGCATAAGTTATGGCTTTGTGTACTGAAAAGGAGAACGGAAGGCTAGAGTGGAGGTTTCGGAAAAAATGATAACAGGTATATAAAAAAATTTTTAGTACAATACCTGATGATTTTAAAGATCTAGAATAGTATGGAAGACGGTTAAACCTAGAGATTCAAGGCGTGAACGTGGTTGGCCCAATGAAAAAGAGGCAATTCTCGCTGTCTTAATCTAAAATATAGCTAAGGACGTCAGTTTAAACCACAAGCCTGAGGACATTCATCTGGCGTATATTCTTCAGAAGAGGAGTGATGGAAAGCACTGAACAGTCATCGTTCAGGTTTACTCTAAGAGACCTTGGCTGACGAAGAATGGCAAAGTTCGATAACGTGTATTTGAACGCGAACCTATGTCCCCAGTACAGAAATTTCCTTAAAGAGGCAAAAAATAGAGCTTAGACTCATGATTATAGTTGGGGTAATATGGTTTAGTAGTAGGTGAATACTGTCAGTGAAAGGAGAATATGACCGAGATGTGTTAGTATTTTTAAAATTTGAATTATATTAAAGAAATAAACTTAAATGTGGTAGGTATAGTAAGCATAATAGTCGTAAAGTGACAAGAAAGTTTGTGTCAAAAATCTAATAGTAAAAAGCAATTGTAATAGATGAAGTCATTCAGATACGCATGTAAACTTTGGGATGAATATGAGATTTGTAAGGGCTTTCTCAAATACTTAGTTAAAGGAATAGAAAACATATAACAGGAAAAGAAAATTAGTCAATATAAATCTTAAATTTTACATTGTATGTAAGTAAAATGTTTGAAAATAGCTGCAGAAACAATATCTGAACCCTTATCAACTCATATTAATGCCTCAATTTTCCGATGGGGAATTTCCGAACTTCTTGAAAAAAGTACAATCAGTCCAATGTTGAAAAGTTAATCCAAGACGGAAAACAATACATAAGTACTGCCTCTAACTCGCAAAAAGTACATGCTCCGCCGGGACTCGAACCCGGATCTCTCACTTGCCGGGTGAACGTGCTACTATTACACCACAGAGCCCTCACTTTTTACGATTCAATTATTTTGTACTTGGCCGTTTCTTTCACATATGTGTTTAAATAACCAAACTAACATATGATCGAAAGACCAAATACCTGCCAAATGACTTCTGTTTACATTCATTAAATTTGTATAAGTGGCAATAGCTTAATCAATAAATAAGTTCAATATTTATTAAAATTAAATTAGGATATTGCCACCATATGTATATATTTAAACCAAGCTAGGCAATCAGAATGTAGCATCACTTGATAAATAATAAAAGTTATTATATCTTCTAACAACGGTACATTTTATTAATTTTAACTAGTAGATGCTGTTTTAAAGAAACAGACAGACGGTGACGGTAATTGGAAAGATATAGACTATTAGTTGCATGCGTTCGATTTTTTATATATTTCACAAAAGCAACAATAGCCTAAAGTTTATGTGGAGAGATTTTTTATACCCTGTATTGTATAGTAAAATACAGCATACACGTACATCGAGACCCAATGTTAGGTAATAAACTGTACAAGGTTTATTATTATTTTAAACTTAATATTTGTTTTAATACTTACATAAACATGTAACAGTTTAATATGATATTTATTTTGTATGTATATCAATTCATTTTTATTTACAGGAAATAAAAACAGGTATCTAATATATCAAGGTTGAATTTTACAAGGGAACCTTAACTTAATATGCATACTGTTAGTTTTTCTGTCTGAACAATATTGTACACTCCAATTGGAGAGAAAGTCACGTTTCACAGTATCAATACTTTGAATGATGAAATGTCTGCTCTGTTGTATTCCGTTAACATTTCGTTGCATATTTCATGTTTTTATGGCCGATGCAATTACACTCGTTCGGCTGGAAAATAAATGCTCACTTATTTTTGTTTTCAGAACAGCCTTTTTGTTTAATAATCAGCATCTGCAAACTAATTACTATATAGAATGATTCAAGCAATCATTACTAAATAATTAATACGAATTAAAACGATTATCAATGAAATGTTAATTGCACTATATTTTATATTATTTGGCTTATATGTTTACAAAAGGTACAAATGATTACAATACCCATTTTCTCCGGGTATTTAGTCAAAACAACTTACTTTACATAGCTTTTTCCATCTACTGACTAACTAAGCTGAAAATAAAGTTATTACATACGACTAATGGAGTAATTAAATACTGTCATATACGCCCAAGCTAGAATATTCTGAGAATTAGGGTAGTTTAAAATATACAGAAATATAAAATAATATTTTCATAGCATCTAAAGTTAAGTAAACTTTTAGGCATATTTCATATTAATTTGCCTGTTGCAATAACACGTATGTTAAATTTTTCGGGATATATTTTTATTTTCTCCAACCATGATCCCAAGAACTAAATATTTAAATGTAGACGAAAATCTTAATATAATTTTATATAATTTGTATGAATGGGTTTATGCAAAACAGAGTTTACAAACACGATAACTTCCGTAATTTATTGTAGATACAGACTAAACTTGGCAAAGAAACATTTTCAAATGTCATAGAGGGATTGCTAAGCTTTTTAAACTAATAATAGAATTCTAAATGGGAGCTATTTTCTAAAAAGAATTAAGTAAAATAATTCTAAACCTTCATCCATAGTGAAATCATTTGATAAAATTAAAAAAAAAAACTTGTTTAACTTTTGTATCTTTTGTAGATAAAAGATAGCGGCCATATAATGTTTTTAAAAGGTTAGTTTAAATGTAAGTTATTATGCATCGTTGAGCAAATCATGCAAGTATTTTAGATTTTTTAATGATTCACAATAGTTTTAATACGTATTACTTTTTATAATTTCTTCTGGGTATCAGCCCAATAAGCATTTAGTAATGTAAACTTAATTGTAATACTTGGTACAGAACAAGTATTAGCATATAAATTGATGACTTCGTGAGACAATCTTAAATAATAAATTGTTTCAAAAAGACAACCATCTGCATTTTTTGAAAATTTTTACTGGAATAATAGGTGTTTTAAAATATTAAGTAGTACAATTGATCTTTAACAATTTTCTGTATTTCATTTATTTTTCTGATACTTAAGATTTAAAAACGAAATTATTATTAAAATTTTTAAGGTTATAAAAAAGTCCTTTCGGCATTATAATAACTATAAGTATTTGTTTAAATAGCTTAAGGGGAGCGGGAAGGCAAAAAATTGAATTTTTTTTAGTTTTCTGTTTTTTTTTTCATCTTTTGTACTCAGACTTGTACAGTTTCAGAAAATATAACACTTTTTGTTGCAAGATTATCCTAAGTACGCAAAAAAAATTATTTACGAAGTAACTACCGGCGCTTTTGGCATGACATTTTACTCCACACTGTGAACAACTTTTATATAGTACAACCTGTGTTGTTACTGATGCAGTATTTTTACCAAGTGACATAATGGCCACAATTAAACAAATTTATAAGGATTTAGCAAACCCCGAACTTCTAAAAAAAGTGCCTTTACCAAAAAACTCAAAATCCTAACCAAAGTTTTAATAACGTAGCGTGGAATAAAGTCCCCAAAAATGTGTTTGTGAGACTGAACACTTAGGTGTGCTGGATGCAGTGCTAAGTTTCAATGATGGATTTACCAATAAGTTGGATATCTACAATGAATTAGGCCTAACTTTGAGTAAAAACTCAGTGCTCGCGCTTCGTGGTTTTGATGTTTTGCGACTCAAGAAAGCCGACAAAGCTGCACAACTAATGACCAAGGAAGCCAGAAACAGCTAGAAAAAAGGGAAGACTGGTTCTAGAGGAGGATCAGGAGCATGCTGATGGCCCTGCCTATGGTGCTGGGATGTTCTAAGCTAGCTAAAGTATTTTTTTTTTTTTTTTTTTTTTTTTTTCTTCTGGTTTGCTCAAAAGAGCTAATATATAATATATATTAATTATTCAATGTTAATGGAGTGGGATTTACATTAATGTTGTGTATTTGTTAGTTTTAAAAGAGGAATGTGATAATTAAGGGAGTGAATTTAAAGGACAGGGCTCTTTTGGAATCTTCATGGCTAGGGGTCCATCAGGCCAGCTTCCTAACCCGAAAAGATTTGGACCTCGGTTTTTTTTTTATTTTTTTAAGACTCCCAGGTAGGGTAACAATTATGTGACAGAATGGAAGAGATGATGGTTTTTATGTTTAAATGTCTTTTTTAATTTTAACAAAAAATGTTCCTAGTTCCTTATATATATTCAAATCATTGGTTTTAAGAACATCCTTTATGTCATAGTTTACATGTTTGAACTTACCTGATATTAGTTTAAAACATTCTTTTCTAGCATATTCATAATGTGGACATTGTAGTACTACATGGTTTATTGTTTCTTCTACACCTAAAGAACAGTTTAAGCATAATGGAGTAAAGTATTTTTTTATTGCAAACAACTTACTGTTAACTCTGGCATGGCCCAGTCTCAAACGAGATATTGTGACGATTTCCTTTCTTAATAGTTTACTATTTTTAAACCAAGGGACATAACTTACCTTTTTTACAATATTTTTATACCAGTGAGCTTTTGGAGTTAATTCAAAGATTACCTGATAGTGTTCCATCCCCTTTCTTTTCCTTGCTACTTTAAAGTCCTCCAAAGGGACATTAATTTCTGGAATTTTTACACCTGTCGTTATTGCATCCCTGGCTAAATTATCTACTCTTTCATTAAAGTCCAGTGAGGACATGTCCTGGAATCCATACGAATACTATATTTTTATTCAAGGCTTTCAACTCATATACTATGCTTATAATTAATTGGTTTTTACTCTTATCTTTGCTATAATTAGATATTGCTGTAACAGCAGCTTGAGAATCTGTACATATAACTACGTTATAATATTGGGTTTTTTTTGATAAATTGCACTGCTTTATATATAGCTATTAATTCGGAACTATAACTAGACATATATTTGCTAAGAGAATACAACGCAGTGGTATTGGTCCGAGGAATCAGGAAGGCAGCGCCACAACCATCGTCAGTTTTGGATCCATCAGTATAAACATAAACATAACCTAAATATGATAGTGACATTTTTTCTAACCACAATTGTTTTAGAGTTTCTTTACTCGTATTCTTTTTACTTACTTCTAAATTTGTTAATCTAGTATCGCCTTTTACACTATTTTCTTCCATAAATAAAGGTAATTCAAAATCCCAGTCATTTTTAAATCCTTCAGTTTCCATGATGTTAGGCATCATTTCAGTTACATTATTAAATGACTTTATAAATAAGGGTAACTTTTTCTTTTGCCAATAATCACTATTTTGACTTAACATATTTAAGTAACACATATTTCTAAATGCTGGATGACTGTTTTCTAAGAGTATCTTATATACTAAGTTATCTGTAAGAATACTTCTTCTGATTCCCAATGGCATCACAGCGGCTTCAGCTTGTAGGGCTATAACTGGTGTGGAGCAAAAGGAGCCTAAGGCAAGTCTGAGTGCCTGATTTTGAATTAAATCTAGTTTACCCAAATTACTTTTTGATACATGACCAAACAATGCACAACAATAATCTAATTTTGATCTTATTAGGCTTTTATATACTTGTATGGCGAAATTAGGGTTGCAGCCCTTTGTTCCACAAATAATAGACTTAATAATATTAAGATCTTTAGAGCCTCTATTTACTAGGTCCATAATATGTTGTTTTAAAGGTTAATTTATGATCCAGTATAACCCCTAAGATCCTAACGTTATCTCTAATTGGAACCAGGTGACCATTAATTGTAACTTGTTCAATATTGTCTTGTCTTTTCCTTGAAAAACATATAGTGTTGCATTTTGATTCATTAAAATATAATTGTAGGCTATCAAATGCAGTAATCAGTTTGTTAAGTGCACACTGTAAGTTTTTACTTACCAATTCTCCTTTTTTGTGTGAAAAGTATATGACTATGTCATCAGCATACTGCAAGGACTTTATTTCATTGGGTAGACTTACATTAATTTGAGAAATATATATAGCGAATAACAATGGTGATAGCACACTACCTTGCGGAAGGCCCCTTGTTGTAGTCCTGGATAAAGATATATAATTACTTGATACATTTACCTGTCTGTCAGTTAGCCAGCTATGTAGGTACCTTATAAATTTACTAGGAAAATTAAGTCTAATCATTTTATTGCATAGCTCAGGAATGTATACATTGTCATATGCTCCAGTGATATCAAGTGAGGCTACCATGGTTGTCTCATTATATGTTAAAGCTGTTAAAATATCAGACATAAAATTTACAAGGTAATCATTACAGCCTCGTTTTCTCCTAAATCCATATTGGGTTGGAGGGATCACTCTTAATTTTTCAGAGATCCATTCTAGCCTATTTTTTATCATTGTATTCATTATTTTAACAAGACAACTAATTAAAGATATAGGCCTATATGAAGTTTCTTGTAGCTTATCTTTAGTTGGTTTAAGAAGGGCTATTACTTTGACTCTTTTCCATTCTTGCGGAATATTTGATATTCCATTCCAGATGTCGTTAAAAATACTTAAAATAAGTTCTAGTGCACTATCAGGTAAATACTTTATCATTGTATAACTTACCCCATCCATTCCAGGAGATGTATTTCTGGTTTTAGACTTAATGGCTAACTTAATTTCATTTATTGTAAAGTTTTTTTCCAATGGGCTATTTGTCAAAGGGAGATTTGGACTATGCAATTCATTGTAGTGGGGTACATAATCAGCTACAATGTGTTTTATAAATTTTTCACAAAGTTCATAGTTGTTTTGTATTTCATTTTGTTCAGTTAGGCTATTATTATTGTGTAATTTTTTAATTATTCTCCAAGCAAAAGATGTGTTTTTCTTATCATCTATTTTACTACAAATATCCTCCCATCCATATTTTTTTTGCTAATTGTATTTCATTTCTCGCTTTAAGTTGAGCCATTTGAAAGGTGTGATAATTTTCCACTGTCATATTTTGTTTAAATTTTTTGAAAGCCAATCTACGGTAGGCTACCGCCCTTGAACAGTTTTCATTCCACCACATTTTGGGTTTAAATCCTTTTGCATTTACACTCGGCTCCTTATGTCTGGGAACAGATTTATCTATTGCTAGGCTTATTGTATTATAAAGTTCCTCAATTTTACTTTCTGTTGTTAGGATCTCTAAGTTTTTGAGATAGTTATCTATATAAGTAGCATATTGTCCCCAGTTGGCTTTTTTTAAATTTCTTTCATTACTACTACTTATATTAAAATTAACAGTAGTGGCTTCCTTCTTAATTAAATTAACAGTATCAAAAGATATGTGTATTGGAAGATGATTACTGCCTAAACAATCATTACTTACCTCCCAAGAATTAAGTATAGAGTGCAATTTGGGTGTGGCAAAAGTTAAATCCAAAGTAGATGACTGATGGTATAGTGTTGGAACTGTAGTGCCCTGGTTATTATTTTAATAATATAAATTCAGAATTTGAGTAAGCATTAAAAATATCATTACCCCTAGTGTCTGCTTTGGCAGCACCCCAGTAGGGGTGATGTGCGTTCCAATCTCCGCATAATAAGCAAAAGCCTATATTTTTAGAAAATAAGTTGCCAAAAATTTTTTTGTACTTTCCTATTTGTACAATAAATATTGTATATGGTTATAGGGGCACTAAAATTATTTATTGTTATTGCTAATAGTTGCATGTTATCAGTATTATAACTTATTTTCTTGCTAAAGGTGATATTTCTATGAATAATAAAAGCTACTCCTCCATAGCCATCAGACCTATCTGTTCTAACAATATTATAATTATTATCTAATAAAATGTCTGTACTCTGTAGCCATGTTTCTTGTAATACACCTATGTGTATTCTATTGGTATTAAAAATTTGTATGATCTCTGGCCATTTAGGTTTTAGAGATCTCACATTAAATTGAATAATGTTTAACTCATTTATTTCCATATTCCTTCAAGTACTATGTGTGTGTTTTTTTTAAATTACCTGTTGTACTGTTGAGTTTTCCCTGTCTGTCTGGTGGAACTATACTCTGGATTTTTTTAGGCTCATCTTCATTTAAATATGATTGTAATACCTCATCTATCTGTATTTTAGTTTTAATATTTGAACTTTGGATTTTCTTCCTAATATTTCAGTAATTTTTTTCACTGATTGCTGCTTTCAATTTAATTTTTTCTTGTAATGTTAGTTTGGAACTGAGTTCCTTATTAGTTGCCATATTTGTTTGATTTTTATTTATACCTACACCACCCCTGCTTACCTGATATAGGATTTTTTTTAATAGCACCTGTGTTACTTATTTTTCTAGATCTGGAGTTGCCTATTTTGATGTATGAGCTGTTATCCTGGCCTTCCTCATGTTCTTCTATTTCCTCTATCTCTCTTAGGCTATTAAAGCTATTAGTAGTGGATATATTGTACTTACTACCTGTCTCTGTCGGGGTTAAAATTTCTTAGTGTGTTGTTTTTTAAGTTTGGGTAGCTTACTTTGTTTGTAAAATCTAAGTGAGATTTTGTAACATCGACATAAGTTTGTAATCTAGCGTACTTAGTTTTTTTATAAGTAATCGGAAAGTACTTACTAGCTGTAAAGTAATCCTCCCGCGTAGTGCTCATGCGCTCCTTTATTTGTTTTTGCCTTATATATTCAGGACACTGCCTGGAGTTACTGCTATGAGGGCCATAGCAATGCACACATTTTTTTGGCTTGGAGCACTCTTCTGAATGATAATTATAACCACAATCCCGACAAACACGTGTTTTATTGCATGGCGAGTTCATTACATGGCCATAGGAGAAACAACGAAAACATTGTTTCACCGGAATTATATATGGCTCAATTTGCATCCTGACATAATTTAAATAGACTACTCCTGGCAGCTTGTCTGTTTCAAAAGGTTATTTTCACAAAACTAGTGTCTACTAGAGATCCATTAACTCTTTTTTTAGTCTTTGTACGTCTAAAATAGGGTACTCACATTTTGTCTCTTGTAGGATTTCGTCTTCTGCAATATCTCTTTCAACAAATGCTACACCTATTGTATAAATTCTAGTTGTTGGTACAAATAAAATTTAAATTGTTAAATTGGGTTCAAGTGTACTGATGTCACTATGTTATTAGCCGCAAGATAAGATTTACAGGTTATAACTAAATTCTTACCTGCTCTGGTGATAAAACCAACATCGGTATGATGGGATTGAATTATTTTGCCTACACTAAAAGGATTGATTTTTTGTTTGTTTTTGTCTTGAACAATTACTTAAAAAGGACCAACATTCCACTCATTATACAATCTGACAATATGTTGTTTTTTATTTTGTGAAAAGTCTGGTACAGTATTGTCTAGTTTATTTTGGCTTATTACCTCAATAGGGTCATAAATATTTTCTGTCTGATCACGTTTTCTTTTATTTTGTGTCTCAGTTACGTCCATGTTAAGTTCAGAGTAATTATGGTCAATAATAGAACTTACCGCTATTTTGATCTCGTCACCCTCCGCATTTTCAACATTCATGTTGTCTGGGTTGGCTAGACCTGCAGACATGTCAGGTCCAGCCGTAACAGGTTTGTGAAAAAGTTACCTCTCTCTTTTGATATTCTATAGACTAAGAATATGTTTAAAATGTATAATATAAACTAAAAATTTCACTGATACAAAACAAAAAATAAATGTTAATTTTTTACATACTTAATACTATATTTACCACACAGTGACAAACAAGGGATGGACACTAATCTCACGAGGCTGCAAAGAAGTTCTTTAACAGTACGTAGACTACCTATCAGAATGAACGGACACACACGAATGAGAGCTAAAGTAAGTACAGTACCTAGTTTTAAATATAACCGTCGTTTCCCGAAAACTGTGTTTTTTTTAAACAAAGGTACATTTTTCTCAAAAACCAATGGAGGTATGGCAACCAATTTTTTTTCACTTATAAAACACCTAATTACCTAACCATGGCAACAGAATAGATAGTGTAGCACAACACACTAGCTTCAAAACAATATTTGTGTAAAAAAAAACTAGAAATTTTAAATAACTTAAAAAAAAAAATCTAAATTATCTATTAATTTATTTTTAATTTTTACCATTGTGCTTCTGTAGTTAGATAAATATCATAACAATTCACACACAAAATTGAAGGCCTATAAATTTAATGGTTCCTGAGAGAAGTGTACCTAAATTTGTAAATTTAATATGGTCGGTATAGGGCCTTCCCGCTCCCCTTAAGACATTCCCAAAATATATATACAATTTTGGAAATTTTATATATATGAGGGACTCTAAATTATGAGACAAATAAGTTATAAATTTCTTGTTTTCGTTCGTAAAATAACAAGAATAAAAGTGTGAATTGCATGTTACTTACTCGCATGCATATAATTTGTTATGTAAGATTTTCTTATTTTTAAAATTGATCAATATAAAGGAATAGTCCTAAAACTGCTATACAAATCAAAGGATATCGAAACATAAAAGAATTTTGAGTGATTTCCTAGGAAACGTCCTTTTGTCTTTGGAAAAATAATTAGTTCAGTTTTAGTCACATTTTATTATTTTTTCGATATATATTAAACGCCTTAGGCTAAATCTCAGCCTAATAGATAGTAGACATTATTACTAAAGCAAATCTAAGGAAAAAGGAACTAACGAAACATTCTAAGTGGTTTCCTGGGATATGTCAATTAGTCTTTGGAAAATTTTATTTTATTTAGTTTTGGTCACATTGTACTATTATACGATTTATTAATGGCCTGACACTGAATCTAGGCCTACTAGATAGTAAGACAAGTTTAATAATGCAAAGCGAAGGTTTTTGAAACATAAGTACATTTTAAGACGTTTACTATTTTATGATATATCAATACCTAACGGTGAATCTCAGCTAACTAGACCGTAAGGAACTATTACTAATGCGAATTGAAAAATTTTAAAACATAAGTACATTTTAAGACGTTTCCTAGGAAACGTAATTTTTTGTTTAAAAAAATAATTAATTCAGTTTTATTCCAATTTTACTTTATATTAAACGCCGAACAATAACGCTGAGCGAACTAGATAATAGGATACTATTGCTAATTCAAATAAGTGGCTTCCTGGGAAACGTCTTTTATTCTTTGGAAAAAGAATTTATTCAGTTTTAGTTACATTTCCTTGTTTTAATATATTAAACGCCTAACACTAAATTTCAGATAACTAGATTTTAAGACAACATTACCATTACTATTGGTAATGAAAGGATAGTGAAAGTTACGAAAATGTTAAGTGGTTTCCTAAAAAAACGTCAATTATTCTTTAAAAAATTATTTTATTCTGTCTTATTTTTTCATTGTACTACTAAGCGATATATTTAAACACCTAAAGTTAAATCTCAGCCAATTATATAGTAAGACACCATAACAAATTACCAATACAAATTAATAATATTGAAACATAACAAGAATTTAATTAATTTCCTTCGGAACGATCTAGAACGTTGTATATGGTTTCCTTGGAAACGACATTTATGCTATTGAAAAAAATCTTTATTCAATATTAGTTATATATCACTATTTTAAAATATATTCAACACCCAACGCTAAATGTCAACTGACAAGATAGTAAGGATCTATTACTAATGCAAATCGAAGGATTTAGAAAAATAAGTTCATTTTAAGAAAATGTAAAGAAGAAACATAATTTTTTCTTTACAAAAATAATTAATTCCGTTATTCCAATTTTACGTTATATTAAACACCTAAGGTTACCTCTGAGCCAACTAGATAGTAAGACATCATTGCTAATACAAATCAAAGATATTGAATTATAAAAACTTTTTAAGTGGTTTCCTAAAAAGATTCAAATTGATAACGAATATAACGAAAATGTTATGTAGTTTCCTAGGAATCACATATTTTTCCCGTCCTGGGTATGGCGTTAAACTGCCTCTTCCCACCTAACCATTCCCTAATTCCTACCAAATCCCCCTCCAGGGTCTATAATTACCCGTTCTCTGACCGTTGCAGTGCATGGCTCGCTGGGAGTGTTTAAGCCGGCACTAGATGCCCTATCTGGTGTCGGTGAGAGCTGATGTGAGCTTGTCTCTGCCGAGGCGTAAGTCATGTACTGGTTCAGAAGCCAGCCACTTCGGTCCTTGGTTAGGAAGTGTTCAGTAGGCAGGGGTGTCGGAGCCCCTGTTGCCACGTGCGAGACCAAGTTGTGCGCGTATTCCCGACTTGGTAATCGATGGAAACCGGGCCTCGGGGAACTGAGGTAGGGTTGTCCCCCAAACTACGGTTTGTGGGACACCCGAGGGCATGCCCGCTCCCGGTGAATCGGCCCGCACTACTAAACACGATGCGCTGGTGACCTTATATATGGATACTCAAACCACCCCACCCTTAGGGCAAGAATTCGGAGTAAGAGATAACGATCCAGAGAAAAAGAGACAGTTGACGGATTCTGAAAATGAATCATACATAAAACAAAGGAAAGTGGAAGAAAAAGTAAACGCAGAAAATATGAACGTTCCATCTCCACTATACCTAATCGTTAGCCATAAGGATGAGGGCAAAAACTCTAACGAAGGTTAGTCCTTTCCTAATAAACAAAGCTTTAGTTTCCTCAGGCGATCAGCCTAAATCTGTAGGCAAACTGAGAAATGGAACTATCTTGGTGGAGGCTGCAAACTACATCCAAGCCAGGAAGTTCCTTCAGATGACAAGCTGTTTTTGATCAGGTGGAAGTCGTCGTTCAACCGCACTCCTCACTGAACACCTCCAAGGGGATCGTCTTCTGCCGTGACCTGATGGAGTGTAGTGAGGAAGAACTCAAGAACGAGCTGCAATGCGAAATGGTAACCGATGTGGTCAGGATGCTTCGGACGGAGAATGGAAGAAAGGTTCCTACTCCTGGTCTAATCCTGACCTTTGCATTTCCCCAACCCCCAAAAATTATTAAGGCTGGATATTTATCCCTGACTGTACGGCCTTATTTCAAAAATCCTCAGCGGTGTTTCCGTTGTCAGAGATTCGGGCACTCTACTAAGACGTGCTCGGGACCTGAGACATGTTCCCGTTGCGGCGATGAAGGCCACCAAGAAGACGGATGCAAGAACGACGTCAGATGCGTGAACTGTTAAGGAAAACACGCGGCCACCTCGAAGGAGTGTACTTAGAGGAAAAGGAAGTATTAAAGATTGTTACTCTTAACAAACTCTCCTTTAACGAAGCCCGCAAAGAGTACAGGATAAGAATCGCTCCAACCCCTAAAAAAGGAGTCTCGTACTCTGAAGCTGCTTCAGCCCCAGTCCAATCCGCACAGTGCCCGTCATGTACCGCCTTGGAGGGTATGGTACTCAAATTAACAGAACAGGTTGCCGCTTTGGTTAAGCAGCTTGCAGCCGGTACCGGACAACATCCGTTGGCATCCACCGGTAATCCTTCTCAAGCAGTCCACACGCCCCATACTAAGTCCAACACACAAATTCAAGGTCGCCCAACAGTTACTCCTACTTTCAGAGATAAGGTGCAACAAAATACGAAACCCGCCTTATCTTTGGAAGAGAGGAAAAAACTCGCCGACAAACTAAAAAAGAACATACAAGAAAAATCAGAAAACAGATCCAAATTCTTAGTAAAAAAGACTAATCTCTCCTCGTCCAAATCCTCCCAATTATCACTTGATGATGATATAGTTGAGGACCCTTTGGAGATGCAGAGTTTCAGCCTGTTCATGGTAACTTCCGTCCCGTATCTAAATAAAGAAAAAAGATTACGATGAACTAGCACAAAATAAAATATATAATATAATATAAAATGCTGTTACAATGGAATATTAATGGTTTGAGAAGCCACTTTGAAGACTTAAAACTACTTCTAAAGACAAGAAAACCTAAATTTATTTGCCTACAAGAGACTAAATTGTCTCCTCATACTCATTTCAAACAAAATGGTTATGACATCTTTCGCCTAGATCATCACCAACAAATTGCCTGTGGAGGTGTGGCTATTCTAGCAGATTCTTCTGTTAATGCTAGAGCCTTGAACATCGTCACAAAACCTCCAGGCAGTAGCAGTTTCAATCGACGTTCCTTTTAAATTAACCATTTGCTCCATATATATTCCACCTTCCCCTTTTGATTTATCTCTTGATGATCTACGTGATCTCTACAGCCAACTCCCGTCTCCTTTCCTGATGGTTGGTGATTTCAATGCACACCATCGCTCTTGGGGTTCCAGCCATTCTGATCGGAGGGGTAACATGGTTGCGGGATTGTGGGAAGTGGCAGCGGTCGTTTTCAATGACGAGTCGGCCACTTACATGTGCCCTAGGACTGGCATATGGTTGGCAATTGACCTGTCAATCTGCAGTCCGGTCGTGGCAACTCGAGTGCATTGGTCCGTACTTCCCGACCTGTCAGGGAGTGACCATGCGCCCATTGCCGTAGCTTTTCAATCCTTTCCGTCTTCGACAGGCAGGTGTCCCAGGTGGGAAATTAAGATTTTCGAGTACAAAAAGAACATAATTTCTCAAACTATTAATATCCAATCAAACGACATAAATACAGCCACTATATTATTTACATCCAATATTATAACATTCGCAGAGCGGAGCATTCCAAAATCCTCGGGTTCACCAAACAAACGCCAGGTTTCTTGGTGGTCTGAAGAATGTTCGGCGGCTCTAAAGGAACGTCGAAAATGTTTAAGACAGTTCAACAGATCACCGACTGAAGAAAATTTAAGTAGGTACAGAAGAGCACGGGCAAAAGCAAGACAGGTATTTAGACAGAGACGGCGGCAGTCCTGGCTGGACTACACAGATCGAATAAAACGAACTACTCCTGCTTCTGATGTTTGGAGGAAGCTTCGATCTGTTTGCTGTAAGACCTCTCCACCTTCTCTTTTTGCTCTGAAAAATGGTACCGATGTGGTAACTGATCCCTTGACAGTTTCCAATTTACTCGGCTCACATTTTGCGGAAACTTCAAAAACGTCATCTTACAATAGGGAGTTTCAAAATTTCAAAACAAATACAGAAAGACATCCTCTAAATCTAAATATTAATAACGACTCTCCTTTAGACCTTCCCTTTACCATTGATGAACTTGATTCATCACTAAAGGCGACATCAAATTCTGCTCCAGGTCCCGATAATATACATTATGCCATGTTGCGGAACCTGACGGAGGATGGAAAACAAGATCTTCTAAAATTATATAACAGAATATATTTAGAAAAACACATTCCCTAATTCTTGGTGTCGTTCATACATTATCGCTCTCCAAAAACCGGGCCAAGATAGAACTTCTCCAGGAAGCTATAGACCAATTTCGCTTACTAGCAGTCTCTGCAAAGTACTCGAAAGGATGGTCAACAGACGTCTTGTTTGGTTTCTGGAGAAAAATAACCTTCTTTCACCTTCCCAATGCGGATTCCGACAAGGCCGGTCTACAAGTGACCATCTACTTGCCTTGGAATTGGCAATCCTGAATTCCTTTATTGAAAGAAAACAGTTGATCGCGGTATTCTTCGACATTTCCAAGGCTTATGACAAGGCTTTGAGAAGGGGGATATAAAATGCTTTAATATCTTGGGGTGTAGGGGGCCACATGGTTTCTTTCATACAGGGCTTCTTGTCGGAAAGAACCATACAGGTCAAAACTTGGGACAACCATTTCCGATTCATTCACGCTGGAAAATGGTATTCCACAAGGTAGCGTTCTAAGCTGTACTCTGTTTGCCATTGCAATCAATAAAATATCATCCTGCGTTACCCCTCCTGTGCGCTGTTCTTTGTTTGTAGATGATTTCTCTATTTACATCTCTACAAAGAAGTTAGCGGTGGGGGAGAGAGCTTTACAGCTTACCATCAACAGGCTTGAGCAGTGGTTGCGGAGTTACGGGTTTTTCTTTTTCGCCACCTAAAACAAAAGCCATCGTTTTCTCCAGAATGCGTACTGTTGAGCAGCCAACGCTCTCTTTGCTGGGTCAGAGAATCTCTACTTGTGACACTATCAGATTTCTGGGTCTCACGTTTGATACCCGTCTAACTTGTGTGCCCCACCTGAGAGACCTAAAAGACCGATGTATGAAGCGCTTAAACATACTGAGAGCTCTAAGTGGAACAAAAATGGGGGGCTGACAGGACATGCTTGCTCAGATTCTACAAAGCCACCATCCGTTCCTGTCTTGATTATGGATGTCAAGCGTATGGGTCCGCAAGACCCAGTGCTCTAAAAATGCTTGACTCTGTCCATAATTCTGCATTAAGACTGGCCACTGGAGCATTTCCATCTTCTCCTATAAACAGCCTTCTTGCAGAAACGGGAGAGAACCTCCTCTTTCGCATAGACGACAACAACTGTCCCTAAACTATGTCCATGCTCTTTCAGGTAAGCCAGACAACCCTGCATTTGAATCTGTCCTGCGAAATCCACTCCAAAATTCTTTCCTAGCGAGACCAAATCATCCTTCACCCTTAGGCGTTAGGACCAAATCCTACGCTTATGAAATAGGCCTAAACGATTACGAGTTTAAAGTCGTTCATCAATGTTATATCCACCCTGGAGCGTCTCAATGCCAAAAATTATTTTAAATCTTTCTAAGTTTAAAAAAGTCTCCACTCCAGAAACAGTCTACCAACAAGAATTCCGTCAAATATTCCGCCTCGCACCTTTGCGATGTTGTCTATACTGATGGGTCAAAGGAAACGTTGTAGAACTGGATGTGCTTTCGTCATTGGGGTTAGACGATACGGATTTCGTCTCCACAAACGACTCTTCCATTTTCACGGCCGAATTAACAGCCATCAAAAGGCCCTAAATATAACTTTTCCTATGACAAAAAAAATTGGTTATCTGCAGCGACTCCCTTAGTGGTATACAAGCCATCAGCGACATGTTTTCAAAACACATTATCATCCGCAAAATATGGCACTCTTTGTCTTCCCTTCAGTTCGAAGGTGTTGCTGTCTTTCTTGTCTGGGTACCTGGTCACATTGGAGTATCCGGAAAAGAGCTGGCAGATAGAGGAGCTAAAGAAGCATTGGAACTCCAGCCTTACACCGCACGGATGGTTTCTTCCGATATTATCCCGGTGGTGAAGGGCAAACTGAAAGCCAAATGGAATACCGAGTGGGAGGCAGTCGTTAACAACAAGTTGCGACGTATTAAAGACTGCGTTGGACTCTGGGAGACAGCAAATCGCCCGAGTCGTCGTGAGGAGGTTGTGTTGTGTCGCCTGCGGCTAGGCCACACGCTTCTCACACATGGCTTCCTCATGAGTAGAGATGATCCTCCGGTCTGCGACACATGTGACACTGTCATTAGTCAAACATGTGCTTGTTGACTGCCCTCGCTACTCGGTACATAGGCACAACTCGAATCTGCCGGCTTCGTTGAACGATATTCTCTGTGATGACGAGACGGGAACTCAAAGACTACTATGTTTTCTAAATACAACGTCGCTGATTAATAAAATATAGTATTGTGTTAAGTTTATTTATTCTGATTATCCATTGTTGTTAATATTTATACATTTTATTATTTAATTTTTATCTATTATTACAGCTGCAAAATTAGCCCCTTTACAGCTTGGTGGCAGTAAAATGTGTTAAGTTTTTATAGTTTATTTAATTAATGTTATGTACCTTGTCCTTATTTATGTTCTATTTATCTTTTTAGCCTTTATATGGGTTATGACCTCTCTACAGTCTTTCCTTTGTTATATTTATTGTTATCTAGTTTTAAGTATAAAATTATTTACTCACGTACTTGTCGTAATTCCTATTTTTTGTTATATACAATGTAATCTTTAAGTACCTAATTGACACTACCAAATACGAGTAAGTGTCAATTCTTTCTTGAGGGCAATGATAACCTCAGCGTTTTTTGCCCCTTATAAAAAAAAAACACACACACACATATTTCTCTTTAGACAAAAATTGATTCATTTTTAGTCAAATTTTACTAATTTACGGTACCTATTTTAAACGTCTAAGGCCAAGGCTCTTTTAACTAGATATTTAAAGACCACTGCTAATACAAATCAAAAGGTATCGAATCATAAGAACATTTTAAGTGGTTTCTTGGGGAACGTCCTTTATTCTTTGAAAAAATAATTATTCAGTAATCACATTTTCATATTGTAATACAATAAACTCCAAACTCTAAATCCAACCTAACTAGATTTAAAGACACATGTACTAATATATATATATATATATATATATATATATATATATATATATATATTATATATATATACAGGGTGTATATTATGTCTGGAAACACCCAAATATATCCTTTAATAATTTAAATATAAATTTGAAATCTCTTACAATCGTGATAGAGATTGGGCATCTACTTTTTGGAACAATGTTTTGTTATGTCACACCAACGGGGGACGTCCTGCCGAGGGTATCGTGAATATTCTTAATGGAAGCCTATACCTTGTGATACATAATTTTAAAGGTAATAGCTTACTGAATTGAATGCCACAAACCGCATCTCAAGGGAATTATTCTATCAGAAAATAGAGCATTTTTAGTATTGAAAATTTACTGATGTTCAACAATGTAATTTTAACATGGTTCTTGCCACAAAAATGTGTTACACTAATTTTTTAGCATTTTTTTTAAATGTTCAATTAAATAAAACAAAAATTTCATTTTAAGCTGGTTCTATTAGCACAAATTTGCCAGTTTTTATTACAGTACAATTATGGAAATACTTATGTTATAGATTTCTTATTACAAATAAAAAATAATGTATGCTGTTAGAAAAGTCTTACAACAAACGTTTTACCTGCATTTGGTGTCAAAGCAATTGTTCGAACTGTGTTCCTTCTACGGTTTGACAATGAGCCAATCTTGTGTAAAATGATTCGACAGAGTTGCCTAACATTTCTTCAGTTATCAAAGCAATCTCCTCTATAATCCTGTTTCTTAGGTCTTCCAAATTATGAGGCTTTCTTCTATAAACATTGGATTTTAAATGACCCCATAGGAAATAATCGATTGGTGACAAATCCGGAGATCTTGGAGGCCATTCGATTTCTCCTCTTCGGCCAATCCATTTATGAGGAAACCTTAAATCCAAATACTCTCTTACCTGTCTCCCATAATGGGGTGGAGCACCATCCTGCTGGAAACCATACATTATCAAAGTATTCTCCTGATGGCAATTTGAATAGCTGGGATTATTTTCATTTTGGAGCATATTGTAGTAAAGTTCGGCATTTAAATTTCCATTGATGAAAAAGGGTCCAACAATTTTGTTACCTAAAATTCCACACCATACATTCAGTTTTTGTGGTTGCTGTGAATGGGACTCAGTAATCCAATGTGGGTTTTCACTAGCCCAGTAACGGCAATTGTGCCTGTTAACATTGCCATTTAGGAGAAAAGTTGCCCTATCAGAAAATAGTATGTTGGTCAGAAAATCTCTATTGTCATCACATTTGCGCATCACAAGTTCACAAAACTCAACTCTTCTGTCGTAATCATCCTCACTTAACTGTTGGACTAAATGAACTTTAAATGGTTTGTATTTATTAATTTTCAAAATCTTACTCACAGACATAGGGTGCATATCATGTTGCTGTGCAGCGATGTATGTGGGTCTTCAATAAATGTTTGCAAAACATCTAGTGCATGTTCTTCATCTGTTGCAGATTGTATCCTACCCGACTTTGGCCGATTACGTACACTCCCTGTCATTTCAAAAACGCTCAATAGTTTTTGATATTGTTGAAACACTTATGGGATTCCTTTCTGGGAAAGTGTCATTAAACAAATTACAAACTTCCCGATAAGATCTTTGACGATCGCCATATCCTCGCATCATCAACAGAGTAATTCGTTCTCTTTCAGACAATTCCATTAAAATGCCAAATAAAAACTGAAACTACTGTAATTAGATAACTTGTTGACAGCAATGCTTTCAGAGACACTGATTAACTCGACAGGAATGATATGACCTTTGTCCATTTGTAATTCCCAAGCTTAGACCTGTCTAGTGAAAGCTCCATGCTCAACAAACTGAAACCTGTAGACCAGATGATTAATAACACAATAATGTTTCTCATAGGCTAGTGACCTTTGTCTCTCTTTAAACCTTCCTGCTGACTGGAAAACACCAAGTACAGATTCATAAGAAATCAGAGAAAGTGACTCATAAGTTTTATTCATTGTAATAAAAACTGGTAAATTTGTACTAATGAAACCAGCTTAAAAATAAATTGTTTATTTTATTTTAATTGAACATTTAAAAAATGCTAAAAAATTAGTGTAACACATTTTGTGGCAAGAGAACCATGTTAAAATTACATTGTTGAACATCAGTAAATTTTCAATACTAAAAATGCTCTATTTTCTGATAGAATAATTCCTTTGAGATGCGGTTTGTGGCATTCAATTCAGTAAGCTATTACCTTTAAAATTATGTATCACAAGGTATAGGCTTCCATTAAGAATATTCACGATACCCTCGGCAGGACGTTCCCCCGTTGGTGTGACATAACAAAACATTGTTCCAAAAAGTTGATGCCCAATCTCTATCACGATTGTAAGAGGTTTCAAATTTATATTTAAATTATTAAAGGATATATTTGGGTGTTTCCAGACATAATATACACCCTGTATATATATAGATAGGATGATATTAAACCTAAATTTAATGTGGTTTCCTAAAAAACATTAATTATTATTCGGAAAATTATTTTATTCAGTTTTTATTCACATCGTACTACTTACGATATATTACTCGCCTAACGCCAAATCTCAGCCGACTAGATAGTAATATAACTAGAGATAGTAGTATTGTTATAACGAATATAAAAGATATCGAAACTAACGAACAAATTTAGTGGTTTCCAAGGACACATACTTTAAAAAAAATTATTTATTCGGTTTTAGTCACATTAAAATATTTTACAATATATATATAACATGCCTAACGCAAAAAAAACTAGATAGTAAGACATCATTACTGACACAAATCGAATATATCGCAACCTACCAAACATTTAAGTTGTTTCATAGGAAACGTAAATTATTATTCGGATAATAATTTTATGCAGTTTTATTCATATTGTACTACTTATGATATAATAATTGCCTAACTCTTAATCTCAGCCATCTAAATAGTAACCCACTATTGTTATAACAAACCTAAAGATATCTAAACTAACTAACATATTTAGTGGATTCCAAGGACACATACTTTATTTTTGGAATAATAATAATATATTCAGATTTAGTCAAATTACAGTATTTTACAATATATTACGAGCCTAATGTAAATTTCAGAAAACTAGATAATAAGACAACATTACTAACACAAATCGAATATATCGCAAACTATGAAAATTTTAAGTGGTTTTCTGGGAAACGTCTTTTATTGTTGGAAAAAATGTATTCAGTTTTAATCACATTTTCATATTTTAATATAATAAACACCTAAATCAAACTTAATTAGATTTTAACACATGTACTAATGCAAATAGAAGGATGTCAATCCTACGAAAACTTTAAGTGGTTTCCAAGGAAACGTAAATTATTCTTTGAAAAACTTATTTCTTCAGTTTTAATCAAGTATCAAAATATTAGAATACAAATCACCTAACACTAAATCTCAGCCAACTAGATTGTAAGAAAACATTACTAATGCAAATAGATATATATATATATATATATATATATATATATATACATACATATATATATATATATATATATATATATATATATATATATAAAACTATAAGTGGTATTTTACAACATATCGTAAATGCCTAACGTAAAATTCAGTAAATTTTTTAGTATTTTCAGTATTGTTTTTTTTTAGTGTGACACCCAAACTAACACAAATCGAATACATCGCAACCTATTCAAACATGTTGAGTGGTTTACGGGGAAATGTCATTTAATGTTGGAAAACATTTATTCAGTTTTTAAGTTTTAGTCACATTGTACTATTTGTGATATATTAAAACGCCTAAAACTAAATCTCAGAAAACTAATAGTAACTTACTATAGTCAATACAAATCAAAAGATATCGACAACTAAAGAATCAATAGGTGGTTTTCAAGGAAACGACAACTATTCTTTGAAAAAATTATTTATTCAGTTTTAATCACAATTAAAATATATTAACATACAAAACGCCAAAAACACTAAATCTCTGCCAACTAGAATTGTAAAGAGAAAACATTACTAATGCAAATCGATATATATATATATATATATATATATATATATATATATATATATATATATATAACTATAAGTGGTTTCCTAGTAAACGTTAATTATTCTTTGGAAAAATTATTTTTATTAAATTTTAGTCACATTGTACTATTTATAATATATATATAACGAATAAAACTAAATCTCAGCAAAACTAATAGTAACTCACTATAGTTAATATAAATCAAATGATATCGAAACTAAAGACATTTTAAGTTGTTTCCTAGAAAACGAAAACTATTCTTTGAAAAAATTATTTATGCAGTTTTAATTCCTTTTCAATATATTAATATATTGATATATATATATATATATATATATATATATATATATATATATATATATATATTATATATATATATATAGAGAGAGAGAGAGAGAGAGAGAGTTAAAAGAATATATATATATATATATAATAAAGCATAACACTAAATCTCAGCCAACTAGGATAGTAAGAAAAAGTACTAATGCAAATCGATGGATTAAAGAATATAACTAATATTTTAAGTGGGTTCCTAGGGAAACGTTAATATTTAATGGAAAATTAGTTTATTCTGTTTTAGTCACATTATACTATTTATGATATATTGAAACAGCTAATATTAAATCTCAGCAAACTTTATAGTAACACACTATAGTTAAAAAAATCCAAAGATATCAAAACTAACGAAACATATTTTAGTGGTTTCCTAGGAAACGTAAACTATACATTACAAAAATTATTTATTCAGTTTTAGTCACATTTCAAACGTTTAATATACAAAAACGCCAAACACTAAATCTCAGCCAACTAGGATAGCAAGAAAAAATTATAAATGCATAATCGAAGGATAAAGAATATATCAAATATTTTAAGTGGTTTCCTAGGATACGTTATTTATTCTTTGGAAAATTATTTATTTAATTTTTAGTCACCTTGTACTAATTATGATATATTAAACGCCTAATACTATATCTCAGCAAACTATTGGTAAACACCCTGTAGTTAATACAGATCAAAAGATATCAAAAACTAACGAAAAAGTTTAGTGGTTTCCTAGGAAACAACAACTATTCTTTGAAAAAAATCATTCATTCAGTTTTAATCATATTTAAAAAATATAAATATACTAAACGCCCTAACACTAAATCTCAGCCAAACTAAATAGGAAAGAAAAACTCGATAGATTACGAATATATAGAGAATTTTTATGTAGTTTTCCTAGAAAAACGTTTATTTATTCTTTGGTAACTTATTTTATTCAGTTTTATTCACATTGTACTGTTTTTTGATACATTAACCGCCTAATACTAAATCCCAGCAAACTAATAGTAACACAATATAAGTAATAAAAATCAAAATATATCTAAACTAACGAAAATTTTATGTGGTTTTTTTTAGGAAACGACAACTACTCTTTGAAAAAATAATTTATTCATTTTAGTCACATTTCAAAATATTAATTTACAAAACGCCTAACACTAGATCTCAGACCAAATAGGATAGTAAAAAAAATTACAAATGCAAATCGAAAGATTACGATTATTTTAAAAATTTTAAAGTGGTTTCCTAGGAAAACGATAATTATTCTTTGGAAAAATTATTCGATTTTAGTCACATTGTCTTGTTTATAAATATATCAAACGCCTAATACTAAATCTCAGTGAACTAGGGATAGTTAAAAAAAACATTACGAATTGCAAATCGAAGAATTACGAATATATCGAACATTTTAAGTGGGTTTCGCAGGAAATGTTAAGTATTATTTAGAAAATTATTTTATTCAGTTTTATTCATATTTTAATATTTATGATACATTAAAAGTATAAAACTAAACCTTAGCAAAGTAATGGTAATACACTATAGTTAATACAAATCAAAAGATTTCAAAAACTAACAACAATTTTAAATGGTTTCCTAGGAAACGAAAACTAACCTTTAAAAACATAATTTATTCAGTTTTAATCACATTTCAAAATGTTAATATTACAAAACTCCTAATACTATATCTCAGCCAACTAGGATAGTAAGAAAACATTACTAATGTAAATCGAAGAATTACGAAAATATCGAAAATTTTAAGTAGTGTCCTAGGAAACGTTATTTTATTCTTTGGAAAATTATTTTATTCAATTTTAGTCACATTGTACTCTTTATGATATATTAAAACGCCTAATAATAAACCTGAGCGAAACTAGGATAGTAAGAAAACATTACGAATGCAAATCGAAGAATTACAAATATATCTAAAATTTTTAAGTGGTTTCGTAGGAAACGTTTATTATTCTTTGCAAAATGATTTTATTTCATTTTTAGTCTCATTGTACATTTATGATATATTAAACGCGTAATACTAAACCTCATCAAACTAATGGTAAACACACTATAGTTAAAACAAATATAAAGGTATAGAAACTATCGAAAAATTTAAGTGGTTTCATAAGAAACGACAACTTTTCTTTAAAAAATAATTTATTCAGTTTTAATCACATTTGAAAATATTAATATACAAAACGCCTAATACTAAATCTCAGCAAATTAGTATAGTAAGAAAACATTACGAATGCAAATCGAAGAATTACAAATATATCTAAAATTTTAAGTGGTTTCGTAGGAAACGTTTATTCTTTGCAAAATGATTTTATTAATTTTTAGTCATATTGTACTATTTATGATATGGTAAAAACGCGTAATACTAAATCTCGGCAAACTAATATTAACACACCATAGTTAATATACATTAACATATATCGAAAAAAACGAAAGGTTTAATTGGTTTCCGAGGAAACGAAAAGTATTCTTTGAAAAAATAAATTATTTAGTTTTAATCACGTTTCACAATATTAATATACAAAAAGCCTAATACTGAATCTCAGCCTACTAGGATAGTAGGAAAACATGACTAAGTAAAATCGAAGAATAACAAATATATATAAAATTTCAAAAGATTTCCTAGGATACGTTAAATATTGTTTGGAAAATTATTTTATTCAATTTTAGTCACATTGTACTATTTATGATATATTAAACGCTTAATACTAAATCACAGCAAACTAATAGTAAGTAACACACTATAGTTAATACAAATCAAAAGATGTCGAAAATAAACGAACATTTGGAAGTAAATATTAATATACAAAAACCCTAATACTAAAGCTCAGCCTACTAGGATAGTAAGTAAACATTACTAATTCAAATCGAAGAATAACAAATATATATATATATATTATAATTATATATATATATATATAATTTCAAGACGTTTCCTAGTTTACTAGTAAACCACACCTATTATTTCAAAGGATTATTTATTCAGTTTTAATTACATTTCAAAATATTAATAAACAAAACGCCTAATACTAAATTTCAGCTAACTACGATAATAAGAAAAGATTAATAATTTAAATCGAAGAATAAAGAATATATCGAAAATTTCAAGTGGTTTCCTAGGAAACGTTAATTATTGTTTGGAAATTGTTTTAATTCAATTTTAGTCACATCGTACTATTTATGATGTATTAATCGCCTAATACTAAATCACAGAAAACTAATAGTAAGTAACACACTATAGTTAATACTAATCAAAAGATACCGAAAATAACTAAAATTTTAAATGGTTTCCGTGGAAAAGAAAAGTATTCTTTGAAAAAATAAATTATTTAGTTTTAATCACATTTCACAATATTAATATACAAAAAGCTTAACACTAAATCACAGCCAACTAGGATAGTAAGAAAACATTACTAATTCACATTGAAGGATAACGAACATTTTGAAAATTGCCTAGGAAAGGTTAATTATTCTTACAAAAATTATTTTATTCCATTTTATTCACATTTTACTGTTTATGGTATATTTGATATATATAATTTCAAGACGTTTCCTAGTTTACTAGTAGTAAACCACACCTATTATTTCAGAGGAATTATTTATTCAGTTTTAATTACATTTCAAAATATTAATAAACAAAACGCCTAATACTAAATTTCAGTCTAACTACGATAATAAGAAAAAGATTAATAATTTAAATCGAAGAATAAAGAATACATCGAAAATTTTTAAGTGCTCTCCTTGGAAACGTTAATTATTCTTTGGAAAATTATTTTATTCAGTTTTAGTCACATTGTACTATTTATGATATATTAAACGCCTAATACTAAAATCTCAGCAAACTAATAGTAACACACTATAGTTAATACAGGATCTAAAATATCAAAACTTGCGTAAATTTTTAAGTGGTTTCCTAGGAAACGTTAATTATTGTTTAGAAAAATATATTTTTCAATTTTAGTCACATTATACTCTTTATGATATATTAAAACGCCTAATAATAAACCTGAAGATAAACTAGGATAGTAAGAAAAACATTACGAATGCAAATCGAAAAAATTACAAAATATATCTAAAATTTTCAGTGGTGTCGTAGGGAACGTTAATTATTCTTTTAGTTAAAAACGCATTAAACGTCTAATACTAAATCTCACCAAACTAATAGTTACACACTATAGTTAATAAAAAACGACTAACAATGAATCTATAAATCCTAAAACATTACTAATTCACAACTAAGAATAACGAATTTGTTGAGGTTTCCTAGGAAAATTTAATTATAGTTTTGAAAATAATTTTATTCATATTTAGTCACATTGTACTATTTATGATATATTAAACGGCCTTAATACTAAACCTGAGCCAACTAGGATAGTAAGAAAACATTACTAAACAAATGAAAGGATAGCGAAATATTTTGAAAATTTCAAGTGGTTGCCTAGGAAACGTAAAATTATTGTTCAAAAATTATTTTATTGAATTTTTTAGTCACATTGTACTATTTATGATATATTTAACGCCTAATACTAATCCCCCATCAAACTAATGGTAACACACAATAGTTAATACAAATCAACAGTTATATGAAACTATCGAAAAATTAAGGTGGTTTCCTAGGAAACGACAACTATTCTTTAAAAAATAATTTATTTAGTTTTTAATCACATTTCAAAATATTAATATACAAAATGATTATTACTAAAACACAGTCAAACTAGGTTACTAAGAAAACATTAACAAATGCAATTCGAAGAATTACGAATACATCGAAAATTTTAAGTGCTTTCCTAGGAAACGTTAATTATTCTTTGGAAAAACTATTTTATTCAGTTTTAGTTCACATTGTTACTATTTATGATATATTAAATGCCTAATACTTAACCTAAGCCAACTAGGATAGTAAGAAAACATTACGAATGCAAATCGAAGAATTACAAATATATTATCAAATTTTAAATGGTTTCCTAGGAAAAAGTTAATTTATCTTTGCAAAATTTTTTTATTTATTTTTAGTCACATTTGTAGTATTTATTATATATTAAACGCGTAATACTAAATCTCATCAAACTAATAATTACAACACTATAGTTAAAACAAATCAAAAGCCTTCGTAAACTAACGAACATTTTAATTGGCTTCCTCGGAAACGAAAACTATTCTTTGAAAAAAATAAAATTATTAACTTTTAATCACATTTCACGATATATACAAAACGCTTAACACTAAATCTCAGCCAACTAGGACAGTAAGAAAAACATTACTAATTCAAATCGAAGAAAAAAACGAATATATCAAAAATTTCAAGTGGTTTCCTAGGAAACGTTATTATATTGTTGCAAAAAATTATTTTATTTAATTTTAGTCAAATTGTACTAATAAACACCTAATACTAAATCCTCAGCAAACTAGGATAGTAAGAAAACATTACTAATTCAAATCGAAGAATTACGAATATATCGAAAATTATTAGTGATTTTTTAGAGGAAATGTTAATTATTCTTTGTTAAATTATTTTATTCAGTTTTAGTCACATTTCACTATGTATGATGCATTAAACGTATGATACTTAATCTCAGCAAACTAATAACAACACACTATAGTTAATACAAATCAAAAGACTTCGAAAATAACATAAACTTTAATTGGTTTCCTCGGAAACGAAAACTATTAAAAAATTCAGTGTTATACACATTTACTATATATATATTATATATATATATAATATATATATATATATATATTATATATATTTTATATATATATAATATATATAAATATATAGAAAACGTCCTAACACTAAAATCTCAGCCAACTAGGATAATAAGAAAACATTACTAATTAAAATCTAAGAATAATGAGTATATCAAAAATTTCAAGTGGTTTCGTAGTAAAGGTTAATTATTGATTGGAAAATTATTTTATTAATTTTTAGTCACATTGTATTATTTACAATATATATTAAAACGCATTAATACTAAATCAAAACAAACTATGGTTAATACAAATCAAAAGATATCGAAATTAACAATAATTTGAAGTGGTTTCCTAGAAAACGAAAACTTTTCTTTTAAAAACTAAATTATTCAGTTTGAATCACATTGTAAAATATTAAATATAAAACACACTATAGTTAATACAAACACAACATATCGAAACTAACGATCATTTGAAGTGGTTTCCTTGGAAACAAAAACTATTCTTTGAAAAAAATAAATTATTCAGTTTAAATCACATTTTTACAATATTAATATAAAAAAAAGCTTAACATTAAATCTCAGAAAAACTATGATAGTAAAAAAACATTACTAATTCAAATCGAAGAATAAGTAATATACCGAAATTATCAAGTGGTTTCCTAGGAAAAGTTATTTATTTTTTGGAAAATTATTTATTCAATTTTAGTCACATTGTACTATTTATGATATATTAAACACTTAATTCTAAATCTCAGCAAACTAATAGTAACAAAACTATAGTTATAACAAATCAAAAATATCGAAATTAACTAAAATTTTAAATGGTTTCCTAGGAAACGAAATATTTTCTTTTAAAAAGTAAATTATTCAGTTTTAATTTGATTTCATAATATTAATGTACAAAAAGCTAAACGCTAAATCTCAGCCAACTAGCATAGTATGAAAACATTTCTAATTCAAATCGAAGAATAACTAATATACCGAAATTATCAAGTGGTTTCCTAGGAAAACGTTAATTATTTTTTGTAAAATTATTTATTCCATTTTGGTTACATTGTACTATTTATGTTATATTAAACACCTAATACTAAAATCTCAGCAAACGAATAGTAAAAACACTATAGTTATTACAAATACCAAATATTGAAACTAACGATCATTTGAATTGGTTTCCTAGGAAACGAAAAACTATTCTTTGAAAAAATAAATTATTCAGTTTAAATCACATTTCACAATATGAATATAAAAAAAACTTAACATTTAAAGCTCAGAAAACTAGGATAGTAAAAAAACATTACTAATTCAAATCGAAGAATAACGTATAATACCGAAAATTTCAAGTGGTTTCCTGGGAAACGTTAATTATTTTTTGGAAAATTATCTTATTCAATTATAGTCACATTGTACTATTTATGATGTATTATAGGCCCAGTACTAAATCTCAGCAATATAATAGTAACACACCTAAGTTATACAAATCAAAAATATCGAAACTAGCTAAAATTGTTAATGGTTTTGTAGGAAATGAACACTTTTTCTTTGAAAAAAATATATAATACATTTTTAATCACATTTCACAATAGTAATATACAAGAGGCTTATAACTAAATCTTAGCCAACTAGGACATTAAAAAAACATTACTAATTTAAATCGAAGAATAACGAATATATCGAAAATTTCAAGTGATTTCCTAGGAAACGTTACTTATTTTTTGGAAAATTATTTATTCCATTTTGGTCACATTGTACTATTTATGATAAATTAAACACCTAATACTAAATCTCAGCAAACGAATAGTAACAAACTATAGTTATTACAAATACAAAATATCGAAACTAACGCCACATTTGAAGTGGTTTCCTAGGAAACGAAAACTTTTCTTTTAAAAACTAAATTATTCAGTTTTAATCAACATTTCAAAATATTAATATACAAAACGCTTAACACTAAATCTCAAACCTACTAGTATAGTAAGGAAAAACAACTAATTCAAATCGAAAAATAACAAATATATATACCTATATAAAATTTCAAGAGGTTTCCTAGGAAACGTTAATTATTTTTGAAAAATTATTTATTCAATTTTAGTCACATTGTACTATTTATAATATAATAAACACCTAAAACTAAATCTCAGCAAACTAATATTAAACTACAATATAGTAATACAAATTTAAAAGATATCGAAGCTAACGAACATTTTAAGTGGTTTCCTAGGAAACGAAAATTATTCTTAAAAAATAAAATATATAACTTGTAATCACATTTTAACAAAATTAATATACAAAAAGCTTAACACTAAATCTTAGCCAACTAGGATAGTAAGAATACATTACTAATTCAAATTGAAGAATAACAAATATATCAATAATTTCAAGTGGTTTCCTAGGGAAACGTTAATTATTTTTTTGGAAAATTATTTATTCAATTTTAGTCACATTGTACTATTTATAATATAATAAACACTTAAAAAATAAATCTCAGTCAAACTAATAGTAACACACTATAGGTAATAAAAATCAAAATATCGAAACTAACTAAAATTTATAATGGTTTCCTAGGAAACAAAAACTTTTTTTGAACAAATAAATTATTCAGTTTTAATCACATTTTAGAATATTAATATACAAAAAGCCTAACACTCAATCTTAGCTAACTAGAGATAGTAAGAAAACATTACTAATTTTAATCAAAAAATAACGAATATATCAAAAATTTCAAGTGGTTTCCTAGGAAACGTTAATTATTTTTTGGAAAATTATTTATTCAATTTTAGTTACTTTGTACATTTTATAATATAATAAACACCTAAAACTAAATCTCAGCAAACTAATAGTAACACACTATAGGTAATACACATCAAAATATCGAAAACTAACAAAAATTCTAAGTGATTTATTTATTTATTTACATACGGTATACACCATTTCACATTTGTTATAGGTATTGAGAAAAATACAAGAGGCTTGATATAAACAACTTACATAAATAGTTTACATGCATACATGCTAAAGCAAACAGAAGCAAAAAAATAAGCAAAACAAGTGCCAAATAACATCAACATCGTGAATAAAAAGAAAAATTACAACAGCAATATAGTTCACTAAACAAGTGCAACATGAAGGTGGAACCGTAAAAAAGACTTAATTAAAGTACCGGTAGCGTATAAAATATAGAGTTACTTATATACTACTGAGACATACATATGCATATGAACAAATACAATACGAAAGAAAAAATAAAGATTAGCGTTAGCCTATGTTCATTGATATATATATATAAAAAAGATCACAAGAAACCATTTCCATTTAGCAAAATATAGAACATGCTACAATACATGCAAATTTTGATGCTATTATAATAATATATGAACAAAAGTGTTAAGAAAATAGCAAGCATTATATAACATTCACAAGAAACCATCTCTATTTAGTGAAATATACAATATGCGACAATACATGCAGGGTTTGATGCCATTAAATATAAACAAAAGTGTTAACAAAAAAACAAAAAAAAACAAAAACAAAAAAACAGCAAGCAAAATATAACGTTCAGTGTCAGGGTTTCACGTGTGGCCAGAGAGATATTTAGTGACCTCCCTCTTGAATGATGTGTCGGACATGCTGAACAAATCAATATGCGCAGGAAGACCATTTCCCAACCTGTGAATTCTCGGTATTGTACTGTTGGTACGCATAGTTCGTAGCGAGGAATTCCCTCTCGAAAAGCTGCACAGATCTTGATGATAGGTCGAGGGACAACGAAGATTGATCCTCTCTAAAAGTCTCGGGGAATCACAAGACGACGACAAAATTTTCTTCAAGAACATCAGGTCAGCAATTTGGCGTCTTGTGCTCAAGGGTAGGAGCCCAAAGTGGTGTTGCAGATCTTCAACAGGAACCCCGTCGTAGGCAAATCCAAGTCTCAACCAATCAGCCTGATGAATCTTATCTGAATTCTTTCAACGAGTTCAACCTGACCCAACAGGTAGGGAGACCATACAGGCGAACAGTATTCCAATATTGGTCTAAACCAACTGGACGTACAGGGCCCGAAGTGTCCATGGTGAAAACCCATCTCGAGAAGTCCTAAATATAAGACCGAGGGCAATAGTGGCTTTCCTAGTAATTGCAGACAGATGCTGTTCAGGGCTCAGTGACGAGGATAAGATAACTCCCAAATCCTTAACTGTACTTGAGCGATTCAGTATGGTTCCCTCCATCTCGTAGTTGAAGACTATGACCCTAGCTGAGCGATGGAATGAGACCACAGAGCACTTTGCGAAATTTATATCCATGCCATCCCGCACACACCAGGAGACGATACTTTCCAAGTCAGATTGCAGAGAGGCGCAGTCTTGAAGTGTGGATATCTCCCTATATACCTTGGCGTCATCCGCGAACATTAACAGGCTAGACGATGTGACGGACATTCTGAAGGTCATTAATGAAGATAGAAAAAAGGGCAGGTCCCAGCAGAGAACCCTGAGGCACCCCAGACACCGCCTCAAATGCAAAAGATGTCTCACCGGCATGACGCACGACGAGGAGACGATTCGCCAGGTAAACTCTCGAACCACATCAAGAGAGATCCAGTCACTCCCCAAGTCCTAAGTTTTGCTAGGAGATGAATGTGGCTTATCCTGTCGAAAGCCTTTGACAAATCAAGATAAAACGCAATCGACCTGGTGGCCCAATCTGAAGGAGGATGTAATGTCATTCTGCAAAGTCACGAGATTGGTTGTTGCCGACCATTCCCTTCATAAAACCGTGTTGAGCTGGAGAGATGATGTTCTTGGCTTCAAATGAAAGTCTACGTAAGACCAAGGACTCAAAAAACTTTGGCTAGGGCAGGCTGTAATTGCAAACAGGTCTGTAGTTCTTGGCATTTACTGGATCACCACTTTTCAGGATAGGTGCAATAAAGCTCGACTTCAGGTTCTTAGGGAAAATGCCCAGAGTTAGAAGAGCATTGAAATATTGGGTGACATGTGGAGCCAAGATACCACTACAAAACTTCAATACTATTGGGGGAATCCCATCTGGCCCCGCGCCCTTCCTTTCATCCAGCCCAGCTAATGTCTCCTCCACTTCTTCACATGAGATGTGAAAACCTGACAGATGGAATGAGGTTTCCAGCTCCAAAGGAACTGGAAATGTTTGTGGGAGCCTGTATACATAAGAGAAATAAGAAGCAAACAAGTCACATATGCCTTTAGGGGTGTCCGCTGTCACGTTGTCAAGGTACAGGTTGGAAAGTGCTGAAGACTTGCGTTTCATATTCCTGATGTGTCCCCAGAAGACCTTCACATTGCTTGGTATGAAGTTTTCAATACGAAGTATATAGTCCCTGTAAACAGGAGGCGGATAGAGTCCTACACCTTGCACGAAACACTACGAAATTCCAAGTAGTCAGAGTCTTTTAATGACTTTTTGAACTTGACGTGCAGCTTCTTTTTCAAAATGACTAGTGCCTTCAGCTCTAATGAAAACCAACAAGGGAAGTTGCGTTTTCCAAGTACTTTCGTGGGGGTCAAGTCCCTGATCACCCCACTGAGAGAACCACAAAAATCAATTAATGCTGCCTCCACACTATCCCCCATCACGTTGCTCAGTTCCGGATACGGCCAACCCTGAATCACTCTAAATATCTCAAACAGGATCACTCCTCCTAAAGTCGTAGATATGGGTCCTGTTATTGATCATTGACTGGTCTGAAACATGGAACGGTAATATCGAGAGCTGGATGATGTGATTCCACCTGAACAAGGCGATCAAGAGACCTTCGGACACTGATGTCTATCCTGGAAGAGAAAACTAGATCCAGTAATATTCCACGGTCGTTGTTAACACCGTTGACCTGTGTAAGATTGAAGATATGGGCAAGATCTTTGATTGGCTGGCTCGCAGGATCATGAATTTGAGAGCCGAGAGGATCCCAATCCGCGTTGGGGAGGTTAAAATCGCCCAAAAACAGGATAGGTTCAAAATTTTCAGAGGTGAAGAGCAGCTATTCGACAATTGAGGCAAAATCAAAGTATTGGCTTGAGAGCATGTTAGGTGGAAGGTAGACTCCGCCGACCAGCATCCGAATGACTAGATGATAATTTGACAGTAGCAAAAACACATTCTACAGATCTATTCTTTGGTATGATTTCTTGGGATAGTATCCTTTATTGCATAGGCAAAACACCTCCCCGCTAACCTTAGATGAGGTCAGTTATGAACGATCACAACGAAATATATTATAATTCTGCAAAACCAAGTTCAGCACTACAAATGTCGGCAGATAAATTAGTTTCAACCAGTATTAATATATCATAATTATAGCAGACAGATATTGATTGTTTCAATGAGGTAAACTTTGTCCTTAAGCCGTTGACATTTTGGAAATAGAGTTCCAAAGCTGACTGGTTTTACCCCAGCATTTTCTAGTTTTTTGGCTCGAAGGTAGTTATACAGGGTGATCCTTTCAAGTAACGTATAGTGATGTTACTTTCCCCATTCATCCTGCGTCTCCCCAGTTCATCCCTCAGCTTCTTTAAGATATTGCCGTTCCTTCAAGGTGCGATCTCTCGATATAGAAATGTCAGAGAGGGCGGGATCAACGTCAGAAATTGCCATCTTTAGAGAAGCCGCTAACGAACTGCATCGCGTCTTCTACCGAACAAAAAACAACTTTCAGTGGTCTATCTTTATCTTTTAATGGCTTGCCCAACCTGAAAATGTTTAGGCCGTTGACATGAATGCCGATATTCAAGGCATCATTTACCTTTGAAATCAGCAAAGTGTCATCCTCCTTTTTAGTTTTGGTGTCCCTGCTCAAGCTCTCCTTGAGGTTAAAGATAATAATATTCCGTTTCCGAAATAGACGCTCGTTGATTTCTTGGATGACAATCTCCTCAGATTCACCCCCACTGTAATTTTCTCGTGTCTGTTTGATTTTGGCTATTTCGTCGTGGATTACTTTAATATCCGTCTCATTTGAGGTCACTCTCGGTTCCAATCAAATCCACAGTAGCCTTAATAGCTTGGATATCGGTCTTGATTTCCGAAATTCCTGCAATTATACGTCAATTTTGTCAAGCTTATCGAGTTTTCATCTGCACCATTATAGCGAATTGGTCGTTCAGATGATCAATTTTTAAAGACTAGGTCATCCGTGTTAACGTTGCAGTCTACACGCTCGCATTTCCATGTTTTCTGGGTGCCATCAGCTATTTTCCTGTATTCCGCCGGGAGTTATTCTGACGCACTCAGGATGGAACCATCGTTTGCAGGCTCCATCGCATTCCACGCCCTTATTCACAACTTCTCTAACACAGACACGACAATAGTTTTTGCTTGAAATGGACGATGCCATTTTCTATGGTATGACTACCAAAAATGAAACAGTAAGTGATACAATATCTAAAAGGCTGTGGTTTCTTTTTAAACGTTGATGCGAGTCAAGCACGGAGACAAGTCATTACTCTATGCATTGAAGTAGAAGCAGACGATGTGATCAGCTGAATGGGAGATCTGTGATAGACCAATAATTAATAAAATTTACGTAAGTAGAAAAATATTAATTAGAAAAATATTAATTTGTAACAACATGCCAAATGATTTGTAAAAACATGCACTAAGAGAGATATGCTTTCAAGTTTTTAAAAGAAATTCAGACAAAACTAATAAATTTAATTGAAGTTTATACCAACAGTCACTCACTAGAAACAAGCCGAATTCTGTTGACCCAGGTTATGTCCACATGCTAATGACAGATATTACACAATCCACGACACTTTTCGGAGCACAAAATGCAAGTAACTCACTCAATGTTGCCTCAATACGAATCTGATTGCCTGGGAAACGAAAAACTATTCTTTGAAAAAATAAGTTATTCAGTTTTAATCATATTTCACAATATTAATATACAAACAGCCCAACATTAAATCTCAGCCAACTAAAATAGTAGGAAAACATTACATATTAAAATCGAAGAATAACGAATATATCGAAAATGTTAAATGGTTTTCTAGGAAGCGTTAATTATTTCATTAGAAAATTATTTTATTCATTTTTAGTCACATTGTACTTTTTTATGATTTACTAAACGCCTAATAATAAATCTCAGCAAACTAATAGTAACACACTATAGGTAATACAAATCAAAAATATCGAAACTAACTAAAATTTTTAATGGTTTCGAAAAAAATGGAAAAACCTTTCTTTGAAAAAATAAATTATTCAGTTTTAAATTACATTTTAAAAATATTAATATGCAAAACAACTACTACTAAATCTCAGCAAACTAATAGTAACACACTATAGTTAATACAAATCAAAAATATCGAAACGAACTAAATTTTTTTATGGTTTCGTAGGAAATGAAAACTTTTCTTTGAAAAAATAACTTATTCAGTGTATAACACATTTTTACACTATTCAATATACAAAAAGCTTATATCCAAAATTTCAAGTGGTTTCCTAGGAAACTAAAACTTTTCTTTTAAAAATTATTTATTCAGTTTTAATCACATTTTAAAATATTAATATACAAAACGCCTAACAATAAATCTTAACCTTCTTGTATAGTACGAAAACATAACTAAAATCAAATCAAATCATACCAAATATAGATATAAAATTTCAAGAGGTTTTCTAGGAAAGGTTAATTATTGTTTGGAAAATGATTTATTCAATTATAGTCACATTGTACTATTTTATGATATATTAAACACCTAATACTAAATTTTAGCAAACCAATAGTAACTCACTATAGTTATAAGAAATTAAAAATATAGAAACTAACTAAAAGGTTCCCTAGGAAATGAAAAATTTTCTTTTAAAAAGTAAATTATTCACTTTTAATTAGATTTCACAATATTAATATACAAAAAGTTTAACACTAAATCTCACCTAAATAGGATAGTAAAAAAACATTACTAATTCAAATCGAAGAATAACGAATATATCGAAAATTTCAAGAGATTTCCTAGGAAACGTTACTTATTTTTTGGAAAAATTATTTATTCCATTTTGGTCACATTGTACTATTTATGATATATTAAACACCTAATACTAAATCTCAGCAAACGAATAGTAACAACATTATAGTTATTACAAATACAAAATATCAAAACTAACGAATATTTTAAGTGGTTTCCTAGGAAACGATAACTTTTCTTTGACAAAATAAATTATTCAGTTTAAATCACATTTCACAATATTAATATACAAAAAGATTAACATTAAGTCTCCGAAAACTAGGATAGTAAAAAAAAACATTACTTATTTCAAATCGAAGAATAACGAATATACCGAAAATTTCAAGTGGTTTCCTAGGGAAACGTTAATTATTTTTAGAAAATTATTTATTCCATTTTTTTCACATTGTACTATTTATGGTATATTAAACGTCTAATACTAAATCTCATCAAAATAATAGTAACACACTATAGTTAATACAAAATAAAAATATCGAAACTAACTAAAATTTTAAATTGTTTCCTAGGAAACGAAAAATTTTCTTTTAAAAACTAAATTATTCAGTCTTAATTACATTTCACAATATTAATATACATAAAGCTTAACACTAAATCTCAGCTAACTAGGATAGTAAGAAAACTTTACTAATTCAAATCGAAGAATAACGAATATATTAAAAATTTCAAGTGGTTTCCTAAGAAACATTTATTATTTTAGAAAATTATTTATTCTATTTTAGTCACATTGTACTTTTTATGATATATTAAACGCCTAATACTAAATCTCAGCAAAATATTAGTAAACACACTATAGTTAATACAAACACAAAATATCGAACCTAACTAAAATTTTAAATTGTTTCCTAGGAAACGAATAATTTTCTTTTAAAAACTAAATTATTCAGTCTTAATTACATTTCACAATATTAATATACATAAAGCTTAACACTTAATCTCAGCTAACTAGGATAGTAAGAAAACCTTACTATTTCAAATCGAAGAATAACGAATATATTAAAAATTTGAAGTGGTTTCCTAGGAAAAGTTTATTATTTTTGGAAAAATTATCTTATTCCAATTATAGTCACATTGTACTATTTATGATATATTAAATGCCTAATACTAAATCTGAGCAAAATAATAGTAACACACCTAATTTATACAAATCAAAAAATCAAAATTAGCTAAAATTGTTAAGAGTTTTGTAGGAAATAAAACTTTTCTTTGAAAAAATATATAATACAATTTTAATCACATTTCACAATTGTAATATACAAAAGGCTTAAAACGAAATCTTAGCCAACTAGGATAGTAAAAATCATTACTAATTCAATCGAAGAATAACGTATATATCGAAAATTTCAAGTGATTTCCTAGGAAAACGTTACTTATATTTTGGAAAATTATTTATTCCATTTTTTTCACATTGTACTATTTATGGGTTATATTTAAACGTCTAATACTAAATCTCATCAAAAATAATAGTAACACACTATATGTTAATACAAAATACAAAATATCGAAACTAACTAAAATTTTAAAATTTTTTCCTAGGAAACGAAAAATTTTCTTTAAAAAACTAAATTATTCAGTCTTAATTACATTTCACAATATTAATATACATAAAGCTTAACACTAAATCTCAGCTAACTAGGATAGTAAGGAAAACTTTACTAATTCAAATCGAAGAATAAACGAATATATTAAAAATTTCAAGTGGTTTCCTAAGAAACATTTATTATTTTAGAAAATTATTTATTCTATTTTAGTCACATTGTACTTTTTATGATATATTAAACGCCTAATACTAAATCTCTGCAAAATATTAGTAACTACACTATAGTTAATACAAACACAAA
>NW_025777051.1:0-28395 GCF_021130785.1 Homalodisca vitripennis
GCTGTCAATGTGATCGTCCCAAGTCAGCCCTCGATCTAGGTGCATTCCGAGGAACTTGGTGGAATCAGTTTCTTCTATTAGAACGTCATCCGCCATCACGGCAGTGAAGTTGTCAGGTTCTTGCTGCCGAAGAAAGAAATTGACAACGCTTGATTTTGAACTGTTGGTCCTCAGATTTAGTGTTGAAAAATACTGAATACATGAATTCAGTTTCTAAAAATGAGTTAATTTCTAATTCATATTTTGATATAATTCTATTCACGTTTTGTTTTTGCTCTGATGCAGAGAGTTGTATCGTCAGCATACTGAACCATTTTCCCTGTAAGGATCGATGAGTTCAATCTGTTGACGTACACAAGGAATAGGACAGGTCCAAGGATAGATCCCTGTGGGATACTGTAAGTCATTTGAACCTTTCCTAACAGGGTATTTTCAATCTGCACACACTGGCTTCTATCCCTGAGGTAAGACGAGATCCATTCGTGCGGCAGACCTCGAACACCAAATGTCGTCTACTGGTACAACAGTGTTTCGTGATGTACACAGTCGAATGCTTTAGAGAGATCTAGAAATATGCTTAGCACATGTTTCTCTTCTCTCCAGGCCATCGAAAACTGTATCGATTAGGTCTGTGACCGCATCGATTATGGATTTGTTTTTTCTGAAACCGAATTGTTCGGAACAGAGAATTTCAAAACAATCAAGAAAATTTTCAAATCTGACAAGAAAAATCTTTTCAAGAACTTTGCTCGTGACTGGGAGGATTGAAATTGGACGATAGTTGCTTGCAAGGCAAGGATTGTCTTTATTGAAAATAGGTGTGACTTTCGCAGATTTCAAAAGGGAGGGAAAAAATGCCTTGTGCGAAAGACAAGTTGATCAAATTTGTGAGTGGAGCCCAAATATGCTTAGAGCAATTGTTTGAGCAGCCACACAGACATGCCGTTGATGTTACATGATTTTTTTGGTTTCAATCCTTGTATCACGCGGGCCACCTCTTCCTCACTCACAGGAGACAGTGCCATGGATGAGACCGTCCCATCGATGACACTTCGCTGCAATTGAGGCCTTTGAATGATGGGTCAAGTGATGCCACAGATGAAAAAAATGAGTTGAACTCACTTGCCACTTTAGAGGGATCTGAAATAATTTCGTCCTGGATTTTGAGCTTTGGAATTTGGGAATTTTTTGAGCAATTTGGCTGTGTTGTTACATTTTTAATAATGCCACAAGCAGTTTTAGAAAATTTTTTGAAATTTTTCAATTTTGTTTCAATTTCACGTGCTTTTGCAGATTTTATTGTTTTCCGATATTTGCTCTTGAAATTTCTAAAAAATGTTTTAAATTGTTCATTTTTCGGTGCTAATGTAAATCGAATGGTACAATTTTTGCCGTTCTCGTAATTCTAAAATTACCTTCGTCACCCAAGAATTTTGTTTGCATGTTTGCGCAGCAAGAAACAAGACAAAGCAACTACTTATGGACAAGAGGCCCACGAGGACGGCTAGAATACAGCTTAAAATTTTATCAGACTCTCCCTGAAAAAATATAATTATATGCCTAACGACAGAAGATCACATGACTTTTTAAGTTTAACGTAGAATAGCCCAAACACTAAGTTATTGATATAGTAGTATCGATTAGGTTATAGATATTTCAATTTATTCCCGTCTCAGCTTTAGTGTAACTTAAAAACTGTTCATCGTTTGTAGCTAAATTATTGGGATTTACAATTTTTAATTTAGGGATAATTTCGAAAGTTTAAATTGTTTTAGGTTACAAAACTGAAGTATTAATTTTATATTCCAACTATAACAATGCAGAATTTATCCCTAAATAATTATATATAAGGTTAACCAATTGACAAGAATAATATCACACATTAGTCGAAAGTATATATGTCAAACAAAATAATGTTCTGAAATATCTAAGCTTTTATTTGTTTTATAACCATTAAATTAGATAAGGTTTGTCGATGCAACATTCCAGTTGTTTAAGGTCTTTTTAGTGGCAGTTCTCTTCATGTGCAATTAGATTTAATACATCAGCAGTTTTTAGCATTATCTGGAAATTATAGAAAAGGCAAGGACGTCTGTAGATGCTATGATAGGTGTTTTTAGGCCGTTTAAAGTGATTGGTGCTAACCTTGTACGTAGATAGTTTCATGCTAAATTACTTTTTTAAATGTTTCCTCTACTTAATATAAAACATAATAAAGTTAATTCAAAAAAGACATCACACAGTTTTATTATATTCTTGTTACCTTTTTACATGTACAAGGAATAGGGATTATAATAATGCCAAATATAAAAATACCCTGCAACGTTTTTGAAGGCGACACCAATTTAGTAAAACCATCATTTTTATGAGTATTTTGTATTTTTGGAAAGATAAATAATTTAAATTTGGTACAACGATAACGTTTTTTTATCGAAACCAATATTTTAACTAGTATTACAAACACTAAACCAAACCGAATAATTCCCCATCCGGATGTTTAAATCACAATCTTCGAACTTACAGGATTTCTATAGCTAAATACAAAAATATGTGCTTGCCGGCTGTCTCATGAAAAGTACACAATGCTAAAATAGAATAAAGATACCTATCACATATAATAAATCCAAATTTATACATATATTCAACAATAAATTGCTTATCAATAACAGTAAGTTCCTTCTATAAATTTTTGGTCCATATATTTTCTTAAACAAATATTTAAAACAACGTATTTTCTCATATATGCCTTATGTAAAATAATACAACCAGTAACGAAATAGTAATAAGAAACGTAGATAGTTATAATTCAACTGTTTAAAAATAAAAATGTGTAACTAAAAAATCTGAGTTTAAGTATAAATAAAGATTTAAGAGGGGGTGGCCAAAGGAGAGGCGGGGCAGAGTAGTAGGTTGGGGTATAATGGGGGGGGGAGTTTTTAGCAAACAAAGTAGTATATATGGTGGGGGGGGCACAAAAAATAGTGTGGGCCAGTATTAATTGTAACGCTAATGATTGGACATAATTCTTATGTGTTAAAGAGTAGTAACTACTTTTGCCATTCTTCATGAATAATAAAGTTAACGCTGATTTCGTGATCGCAACTAATAAGCTAGTAAAATGAAAATTAATTGATATCTTAAAGCACGAGATTTCTAATTAACCATATTAGAAAAAATATCACTCTTCACCAAAATAAAACTGGCCCTTTAAAAGCTGACAAGGTGTGATTGGAAAAGAAGTTGTACGCGCTGACGTGACCTAACACTCACCTGGTTTGAAAAGAAGTTTTTACTTGATAGTGAAGGCACTGATATTATTCTCCTCTGCTCTATAACAAGGTTTTCCAACGTTTCAAGGATCTATCTTGTGAAAGTGTTAATAAAACTTATTCGTTAAATACGATTTGATTCTAAAATCATAATACTAATACAACAAATTAAAATATAATAATTTATTAAATCCATCCCTTATACCATTTAATGAAAACCCAACTAATTTTTTTAAAAAAAAATATTTTACAGAAAGTATAAGTTGCACATACGTTTGTTTCTGTGGCCTTTACTTCAAAATATAATTCTAAAGATTTTATATATATTTTTAGTACATTATCTGTGGCTTTAAAATAACCTTGAAATAGCTTGCAAACGTGGGGAACGTCACCAATGATCGAATTAATATACACTGCTCTGGAAACACTTTTTTATTCACAAGGAATTAAAGTAATAATAGAAAAAAATGTTAACGGATTATTAGAATTAGGGAAATGTTTATTCTACATATAATCAGATAACAAGTAAATATACTGGCTTTTCATTATTTAGGAAGTCGTTAGTTTAAAATAAATAAATTACATATATTATGTGTGTGTTGTTGTGTGTGTGTGTGTGTGTGTGTGTGTGTGTGTGTGGTGTGTGTGTGTGTGTTAATAATTAAATATATGATAGTAATAAAAACCTGAATGTGTAAAATAAACAGTTTTTATTTTAAAACAGAGATTAAATATATTACTTAAACTTACTCGTTGTTCTATTACACCATAATCTAGTTACAACAAAAACGTAGAGGATAATATTACCTTAGATGTGTTTTGCAAAATAAAGTGTTAAATGTATCATTTGTTCTTGACATATATATATAAATAGATGCAACGAATAGATATATGTAATAACATTATACTTAGAACATTAATATCTAAGCGTGTCTAGATTGAAAACTTTTTATAACAAATGTAAACATTTCATGTAACTGTTGTAATACTAAAATATTAAATGACCTAATTTACGTTGTACATTTTTATCTTGGCATGTTAATAATTGCGGGATAAGTAAAAATTTAAATATAGTTACTGTTATTAAACGTCATATAAACTTAAAATATTTCATATTTATATATTGATTGATACAAGTACTAAACAAGATACATAACTTATTCCTCTTGGGAAAAAGAGGTATTGGATGCACCTCTCTATACTCTGTCCTGGAATTTGTTACATTATTCCAAGCGAAATCGCTTTGCTTTTAGTAGTGAACTGTGTGAAAGCTGGAATTTTGTGTCGAGAGTATAACCTTCAAAAACCTGCGTTTTAAACCTGAGGTGAATGTTTTTAATGCCCTTTGGTTTATTATTGTACATGGTCATGTTTTGTGAGCGAAGCACCTTTTAGTGTTCCTTGTATCAGTGGGAATTCGGAGTAGAGATCTACATTACAATTGTTGAGCAAGGTTTTAAATTGTTACTGGGAGGATGTAGAGTATTGTGATAGCATTTCACATACAATATTTCTAAACTATGTAACAATGACCACATGTGCAGGACTTTAGAATGGATATTTTATCTTTCATCACATTTTTATGTGTTAAATATAATATATACCTCATTACCTCCTACTCCTTATTTGGAAAATGAAACACACAAAAAGGTCTAGTAGTGATATTTATCTCCAAATTCTAAAGCAATATACATATATAATGCATAACACTACAAATTTATAAAGTCAGTACCTTTTTAACCACTGTTTGACACAGAAAACAATCAAAGTCCATAGCCTACATGGTCAAAGCACTTAAGGTGTAGTAAAAGGTCACTTAAGATATTTTTAAAACGTAAGTAGGCATACGATCAGGTACAAATTATTTCAGTGTTAATGGTTATACGATCAGAGGTTGATGGACAAACTCTGGCATTAAGTTTTATGAGTATTGGAGCATTCTTCTTGAAATGAATTTTGTTTCTGATGCCACAGCTCAGTTTTATTTGTTGGCCAGATAAAGACAAATCATACATAGGTCTTAAAAACCTACTTTCGTTTAAAAAACCACGTTTCCAGCTCTTTTGGTCTTCTGGTCTAATATATGTTCGGCGCTAATTTAAGTAAGCCTCGTTTTCCCGATAATGTAACTATTTAGACCTACCTACTGAGAAGGTTTTCTACGGGCGTTTAAATTTATTTCTAATGTAATATATTTACGATGCCACAATATAGTTTGCCTTATTGAATCGATTAAGACTGTATAAATATATTTACACAGAAAGCGAATAAAAGTTTTATTCAATTAGTTTTTATTCATAACAGTACAGAGTAAAATCAACCGGAAAACATTAAATTAAATTACAGTACATTTTCTGCTTGTAAACTTCCAATTGAGTATTACTCTACTTAATTTAAATTCATATAATTATCTTCCTGTGCGTTTCTATTCATCAACGTGTAATGTATTCCTTGTGTTTATCACTGATTTTCATTGTTTATCCCAGTGTATACCTTCCAACTTATTGAGGTATAATAAAAAAATATATACAGAAAATGAATGAAATAAAAAAAAAACTAAAGAAAACAAAGACTGTATGAAAACATATTTATTGGAAGGATAAAAGGATTTTGGACATTTTCCATCGTTATAGTTTTATAATAGGTTTACACAACGATTTGGGGATCGGAATTCTAAACCTTCGTCACGTGTTCACTATGTATATAATATATGTTTTTATAACAGGTTTAAAATCTGAAGTATTTAGTTCTATACATGGTAAATTACCTGAATTATATTAATAATTGTAGTATTAATAAAGCATATAGTTTTTCATAATTGAATCAAAAAACATATTCTCTTTTACTAACACCAATTAATCATATAATATGGATTAGTTTCTTGTTCAACATTACGTCCAGTAATTAGCTCCATTTTAAATTACTGGATTTAATATCCTTGACTATGTAATATTTCTTATTATTATTCTTAACTCTACGTACACAACTTTTGTACTAAGAAAAGTAAGAGCCGTTTTACTTGATCTGTAGAATCTATATCCCTTTAGAGAGCCCTTTACTCATAGTATTCAATAAGTAACACAACTCTATATCATCCTAAAGGGCTCTGGATTGAAGCAGACAGGAGCAAAAAATATTCACTCAACTTAAATATTTTTAATCCAAATTAATAATACCACCGTCTTAAATAATGAAAATTAAAAGTAAATCTTTTTAGAATCTAAGGCTTAAACTTAATAGAAACCAAGTTCTGTTATAAAACATTGTTCAATCAAAACAGTTCAGTGAGGTGCAAACTAAGGATTGTATTCTATACATGTTTTAGTATTTAGATATAAAAAAAAATATTTGAAAATTGTCTTCCTAAATATCGTTTGTATAGTATTAAACCCTCTTTAGAGAGAAAGTTAATAATAAGTAGATAAAGCTTATTGTCAAACGAGTTGTAATGTTTTCATTGAAAAATGTTATTTGTGATATTGGTTTATTTTAAGACAATACACACGTTACATAAAAAATCACTTATTTGAAGAAACTTTTAAATGGAACAATTCTTTATGAAGTGCTCGATTCAATTCTCACTAATGTACTGTTAATGTTGGCCAAATAACATATCAGAGTTTAATACATACCATTGCAAATGAAATTTCTCTGCAGAACGGTAAATATTCATACCAAAAAATAATCCTCATATGAAAGTGATTGCCTGAAGCACAATTATGGATTATTTACCATTATTGAAAACCGGAATTTTATTTCATAAATCAATACAGATCTTCAATAACAGAATGTATCTTATTTTTCAAACCCCAATGAGAAAGAAACGTATAATTCTTCCTTAACGTATCCACCTTCACAATTATCTTTTAAATACAATGAAAATATAAACTATATAAACTGTAAATGATATCTTACATTTTTGCGGCATTTGCAAAATATTATTAATTAGTTTTTCAATCTATAAAACTTCAGTTTAAAAATGTAATAGTAATAATAAACATAGGAGAATAAAGTGATGTAATCTAAAAACAAAGCTTATTTTTTTTACGTTAGTAAACCCCTCTTTTTAAATTATGAGGAAGTAGGATTAAAATACTAATCACAATGAAAATTATATCAGCATGTCGGTGATAGCCGCAATTCAAAAGGCCATAAAATTTCCAGGCTGTCCAAACACCGTAATCGTCTATATAATAATAATTTATCATTTTAAAATCAATTTAATTGTACATGATATTATACAATATATTATAGAAATAACTTTATATTCACAAAATTTTCTTTCATTCTTCTGCAAATTTTGACCTGCTTCTTATTAGCATTTTAAATCAATAAAACTTCAGTTTAAAAGTTTATAAAAAGCTTATCTTCTTCTACTTTTGCTATAAAAATGGGAAAAATATATTGTAAGAAATAAAATACACATATACTATAACATAAAATTAAAAGCCAATAATTACAGATAATCCTCTAAACAACATTTACCTTATTACAAATTTAAATTTAAATGTATTTCAAAATAATGATTAAAAAGTTGTAAAATATCCGTTCTTTTAGACAAACAACACCTGTGGTTTACACTAACCATCAAACCATTACACAGATTATCCCTTATAAACTACTTCTTTTAAACAGTACAAGTAATAGAAACATGTATCCTGAATGTATTGCAATTATTGTCTTATGATAAAAAAAATTTAAGGAGTTCCTGAAAATAAAATTCACTACATTACCTTTGTATATATTTTATGTAGGTTAAACTTTACAAACATTGAATGCAACAACTTATTCATACTCTGAACTGCTAATCATGAGTAAATTAAGTCTAAAGGGCAGTAGCAGACATTAAAGGAGAAATCTGCAGCTTTGTATATCAAAGGGCAAGTAACCATAGACCCTCTACGTGAGATGTCGCTCATTAATGGTCAGAGATCAATTATTGTCCCGTCCCAAAGCCATTAATTTGCCCTCAACGAATTTCCAATATAATTGCCTTAGGGCTTTCAACCTGAAGTAAGCTTATAACACTACATACCACCACATAATATTTAATAATAATAATATAGAACCCCGTGTTTCTGAATTTACTACCAAATATAGTTCTTTTCGTGTAAATGTTCTGAAATTTTCACTATTAATTTCTTCTCTAATATAATCCTTATGGTGTTCTTGACTTTATTTTACGTTTTATTATTATTGGTGACCTGACTTCATTACTCTTTCTAGGGCATTCTGCGACAAATCTGCAATTACTTCGTGTTGGCTATTTTAACATATCATTATCTGAAAATTGTGTATTCCCAGAAAAACCATCCAATCTGAAAAACAAATTTAACTCTTTGAACTACTTTTATAACCGAATAAAATGTTAGTTATTAATTTAAAATATCTTGAAACCACTAAATCATAAGTTTTACATCTATAATGATCAATATATATTAAGGTAATACTTACGAATGATAGAGGCATCAAGCCTTAGTTCATTTAATAATCGTAAACTACAAACAATTATTGTAAGGAAGCAAACGTAAAAACTTGGTTGTAATTCATACACATTTTCAAACATATACGAAAATATCAAATTTAATAATTGTAATATGTTCCAAAAAAATGATTTCTGATTGCAACCAATTCTTTCATAGTGCTATTTAGCATACTCTGAAAGCTATGATTAATTTCCATTGCTATATATATTGATTTTTATTATTTAAAAAACTCAACTCTTCATAATATCAATATAAATTATATCAACGTAATATTAAAGTATATAGAATATTTTTATCCAGATAAATAGTCAGGATATTGAACAACACCTTGTTAGAAACAATAAGATTTAAAAGTCATAACGTTTTGAAGCTGTTTTTCCCATTATATTATTTTGCTAACATAACATCATCGATGTACTTTTCAACAATTTAAATTGCCAATATATCCAAATGTTACGTTTTTTAGATTGTGGTAACACATCGTGAAATCTAGAATACGTTTCTCCAAAATATACCGGAATTGGTATTTATTTTAAAGTAAGATGAAGTTACTCGTATATCCTCACATTAAGGAGGATAAAAAAAAATTCAATACCAATAAATATTCTAGTTAAAATTATTTTAAAGAAAAGCTTACAAGCACGAAAAGTTGTATTATTTACTCATGTACGTAAAGAAAAATTGTTTTCATACTCTTTGTTCTAGATATATTTTATAACATTATTTCACCGAATAGATTTTTATAAGGAATTGTAGGATGTTTACACAAAAGCTTTCTAAAGCAAAGGTCCTGCCAATATTGCTCTCTAGAGGAGCGGCCGATATCTTTCAATTACCGGAGAACTACGTGACAACCGCCGCAGTGCAATGTATTAGTCCTTCTCGGGGATTTAGGAAATGGCTTTCATAAAAATATTAGCTCCATTATATTAAATTGATTTCATTATTATTTTTCCATCAACCCCACGCCATTCGTTTGGAAGGAAAAATGAGTTTTACTGACACTTATATTTCATAATAGTTTATATCAACAAAGAAAGTCCCTGTATTACAAATTGAAACAAACATCCACTGGGTGAAAGTGGATTTCCAGGCTCAGACACCGTATGCAAATATGAAATGATAAAATATTGTTTTCAACAATTGCGTATCAAACATTCTGATATAAAAATTACTGGTAATCACCAATTAAAGATTGACAGATTTTGCAGGAGCGTGGCCAAACAAATTGGCCGAGACGGTTCCGACAAAAAGGCTGGTACCAAAAAGATAGTCGGTTTTTTTACATTCTTTGGCAAAGGAAGAAATCGTGCGAAAGTGTTCGTGTGCGGTATAAAGTTACTTTAGGTGAAATAGTGTCATGTGTTAGTGTTGAGTAAAAATAAAAATGTAAGTTAATAAACTTGAACTAATATTTGGAACATAAGATAAGAAATTCTTATACCTTAATTCACAGCCAAGCCTTAAGTAGTAAACCTCCCAGCCAGACTTTGCATGGTAAAATCGAGCTAAAAACCTTAAACCCCTTAAATAAAGGCATTTAGGTATTAAAATATCTGCATTCTTTGATCCTTCCTTTTCACTCTAAACACCTGAATGTTTAACAAAAACATACGAAATGTTTTTAGAGACGCGCAAACATTTGCAAAATAATAGACACAATTTTAATCGGTTACTTTAATGGTAATTTATAGCTAAAAATATTTTGAATGTATAGAATATACCACAAATATTTTGTATTGTTTTATATCATTAATTTGCTTATACTTAAAATAGTCAAAATAATACTAACATGCTTAGAATTTTGCATGCACTGGAGATTGAGGTTAAAGTAGCAATAAAAAATTATTATATATATATATATATATATATATATATATATATATAAAACAAACGAAAAAAATACTGAGATTCATTAAGCTTACAGATATCACTAAACTATTTGAAGTTACATCTAACTAGTCATGCAAGTCTAAACAAGCAATAAACACAATCATGTCAAGAGTTAGTACCGTGTTCTTGTGTGATAAGTAAAAGCAAATTCTGACTTCCGTTGACTTCCACCTCTTGTGTAGTTTTGTATCCTAGAGGTATACATTATCGTACAGGCTTATTCCTCTTAATTATCTTTTCGATCTTGTATTGATTTGTATGAGCATTTTTTTTAATCACATTTAACTGTATAATATTTTTTTAGATTAATTACACGCACAAATCATGGTAACAATTTATTATGAAAATCATACTATATTATGCTGAAATATATAGGACTGATATAAAAATACGGCCCCCATTAACTTTGTAAACCAAGTCGAAGCACCAGAAATGCGTGATATTTTATCAGCTGCAAAATATATTTCTTCAATACACTAGTTATATTTTTAAAAGCTACGAATTAGGAACCACGAGACTACGTAATAAACCACGAGACTTGAATTTCTTAGTTTAATTACATTATATTTATAAGCTGTGAGGGTTTCAGTTTAATTATTCAATGAATTTGCCACACTATCAGGCAATTTATAGTCATAATAAAAAATGCAATAAATAATCAGAGAACTCTAGTTCTTTTTTATACTATTCTTGATTTGTTGAAAATTTAATTAAGGTAAAATATATTCAATGCCTTTGTTTCCCTACAATGTCAGAGGAACAAAGATACTAATTTTTATAAGCATTCTTTGAGATATTTTTTTTTATATATGACATCCAATAAATGATTTTTATACGTTTAAAATTATCGCAAAAACTTGTAAAAATACGCTTTAGGTTTTTTTGAATGAGCATGAGTTGTTAAACTACTTAACACATGATCGTAATAAATCCTATAAAGAATTTAGTTTTTTGTTAGTAACAAATAAACTTGTCTTATGATGCATAAAACAACCCATTCTAAATAAAGAACAGTTTTTAACGATCACTGTTACGACATACAAGCTTAATACCTGGTAGAAGACGATGAAGTAGTTTTGTGTGAGTTGTCATTATTTTTATAGCATTTGCACTCTTGAAATTCCGTTCCTTGGACTGAAGCGTCCGGTTCAAACAGCAAAAAATCACTACTAATATTATTATAACCTTGAGATAATTTTGTCTTGTTGTGAGGAACAATTAAATTGTATTTTAGCTTCGTAGAAAACAAATAAGCCTTATTGTTAACAAGGCTGTAACAATGTAATAAAAAATCTATAGATATTAATTTGTTCCAATTTAATAATTTAATGTATGCAATTATTAATAAAAATTTGAGATCAACCTTCGAAAATCGGTATTATGTATGATAAAAATGTACTAATAATTTAAAAAATAATAGATAACATTAATTTTTATTTTCAGAAAAATATGAAATTTACTGTAACAAATGATGTAGTAATACAAGGCAAACACTCAATAATAATACACAATAAATAATTTACATTGTTCAATTGTTTTAAAATTCCAAATAGCTATAACTACTGAATGAATCTACCTTTTGAAGTCCGGTTTGCGGCATTATACTCTGCCAAGTAAGACCTTTAATTTGATACCAAACGTGACCTATGCTGCTATTTAAGAATTTTGTCTGACTCCTTGTGGACCATCCCCCAAAGGGATTATGCGGTCAGTAATTGGGCAGATGTGTGCGTTACTATCACCAGTAAGCATGTGTGAACTTTTGTATTTCTTTCTATTGTGGTTCAAAAATTAAAACAGAGGTTCCAGACTCACAGTTAATTGTCACCCTGTATACAGTTTTTCTCGATTTTTTTTCCAATTACAAAAAATTAGCTGCAATATGTTACACCCTTTTCCTTTATTTATAATTGATTTACACTATTTCACGTCTAATGTCAATACGTGGGCAATTTGAACGTCAACAGACGTCTTTGGAACAACATGAATTGTAGAAACGTTGGCGAACGCTATCATTCGAACGACAGGAAAACTTTTATCTCTGTCTGCCTCTCCATGCGATACCTCGAGATCGAATTGACCTATAGGCTTCATTTGTGTACAGGCAAAATCAGGTTAGTATAGTACATGATAGTACATGTTATTTTTCGCAGCCTTAGTGAATATTTATGGTTCTAAGGGTTACCATGATGGAAATAAGAAAAGCCAAACTACATGAAATTTGTACAAGCAGAGCACCATCATATGACATTGTAACATGTGGTGTGTATATATATATATATATATTAATCTTCAATAAGAAATCTTCAAATGTATTACAGTAACAGTTTCTATATTTCGGCTTAAGCCGTCTTCAGGAAATTACAAACATATAAATATGGCTATAAGAACATAAATAAAAATAAAACAAAACATCAACACAGAAAATGAAAATTAAAAATGAATTATGTAGAATGGTAAAACATATGATTTAATTTTATAAATTCACATTGTTGTATAAGTCACCTCAAATTTAATCCACTTGGAAATTTTGATTTAGTGACGAGTTGATGGGCTTGTTCCATGGTTTCTTAGACTGTTTGTACTTAAATTTTCTGATATTTTTCTAATTGGTTTCACTGAATATGTGTCTTCAAAATTTAAATTATGTATTAAAACCATGTGCCACTATAGGTTGCTCTGTCTTCTTATGTTTATAATATGCCATACCTGTGCCCTGTCATCCTTGTCCTAAGAGAATTTATCGTTGAGCCAATATAATCTTAAGGGCATAACTTGCACCTGAATTTTGGTAAACACTATTTTTTGATGTGTGTGTGTGTGTGTGTGTGTGTGTGTGTGTGTACTTCAAATTTTCCATACAACCTCATAGAAATTGCACCTCAAAAATTGATGTAACCTTAGAATTCAGTGTTAACCACACTAAAATTTTGCCATATTTGTACAGTATGCGGAAAATATATTTTTTATGTCAATGCCATTATAAAGGTTGTAACAAAAAGGTTGGGCTAGCTATGCGTTTCCAGATTCTATGAGTTATTCTAAGCTAAAAATGAAGTATAAGTTTTTCCCGATTTGCGCTTCGTTTCGCCGCTAGCCGCCATTTTTTATTAACAAGTTATTATCTCTAAAACTAGTAAGGCTAAAGAAACCAAATTTTGGCACAATAAGTTTGAACAGGTAAGATAAAAAATAGTGTTATTTTCTTTATTAAAACAAAACGGCGTCTGCTACATTTTTTTAAGTTAGAGAATAAAACAAAATAGTATTGTTTAAACAAATTTGCAAGACACCAACTATTAGATAAATTTGGTTGGAATTCCAACGGTACTAGTTTTAACGAAATCCATTAATGCCTAAGTAAGCTCTACCAATTTAAAAATAAGCTTATAGAAGCCAGGAGCAGCAAGCAACTGATAACTATCAACTATGACATGTTTGGCGTACATGACAACGTAGCTGAAAACTCACAGCTTGTGCAAACTAAATTAATTATTCACACCGATTCGACCGTTCCAACTATAGCTACGTTATTTGTAAAAGGAATTGTTTATCCAACAAAGCATTGATTCTTGTTACACCCAATAATGTAATACCTATTTGAGCTTAATTGTGACCTTTGGGTGGAATTTTAACTTTCAATCTCAACTAATAGTTCCAATAGTCTTAAGTAACTTAAATAAAATAAAATGGTTTTAATTATTTAATATTATTCTTATACATTTTGTTAGTATTATGGTAGAGTAATTTGTTAATTACATCATGACAATAACTTATTCTCGAGAAACACTTTCAAAATTACATTAATATGTCCCAATCGACCCAATTAAGATAGGAGATTAGATTAGCCCGCGGCAACGCATCACTACCTTATAGATTCTTTAAGCTTTTAATATAAACCATCATATTGTGTAAAGTTGCAATTAACACAAAAACGTTTAAGGTTATTAGTACATTAATTTATTAATCTGTTAGTTAGCTAATTGTTAATTTACAAATTAATATGAACAGTTTAATATTTTTAGTGGAACGGGATTCATGTTTAGACTAGGATATCGTTTTAACTCCTATAAACTATCGTATAATAGACTAAATCAGTTTTTATAAATTATGTCCCTAACAATACTACTATTTGTGACTATGAATCAACATAAGATATATCTGCGTAGGTTTTGTATTTGACAAACATAAATTTAATGTTTGTACGGGGAAGTGAATAAACTAGTAAGAACAAGTATAAAATTAAAAGAAAAAATTTTATTATTTTCCTCGACACTGTACAACGTTTAAACAGTTATACTGTAATAACTGAATAATTACCAACGCTAAATCTTTATAAAATTATTACATTCTTCTCTCAGCTCTTTTAAATGCTTAGCTGAAGTACCTTGTCGAAAAGTCAACAACGAGTTTCTATTAATTAATTCATGAATCCCAATCTGAAGTACTCATTACTGATTGTATAGAAATCAAGATGCACAACATTATTAGTCTATCAACGTAAATGCTTACATTTGTTAAAAGTGTTTTGTTGAAATTCCATCTCCAGCCCGCTTCGTAAACCTTGTTGTTTGGAAATAACAAAATGTTTTATAAAACATTTAAGTTCTAAAAATTAATAATCTTTTACTTATTTACTGTATTGAATTCAGGTATATTTTTTTACTTATAACATTTCTACCATTTTATAAAGTTATAATAACATCAATTACAGTTTGTTCATATATCATTCATATCCAAAGATAAGATGTATTTAATTTTAACTTACATTAAAAACATAAAACCAATATTTAAGACTTTTATTGTTTTGTGAGGCCTTTGTTCTTCTTCAGACACATCACCAAAGTAAATACAAAAAGTAAAATTTGATTATTAATAATAGTTAACATATATGATTTAATATTAAATTGTCCTGTGTGGCGTAGTGTGTAAATACAATCAAATTATTACTGGTATTATACTATATAAATTTTCAATGTTATTTTGTAATCTTCGTTTAAATAATATTAAATTTTGTATTGGTCCATCTTCTTGATTTAATAGATCTTCTGTATTTGTTTAAATAATTTAATATGACTCCCATGCATTTAAATATCTTGGAGTGTTAACATGTTTTAATAATTTAGGTCTTTCTGTGACGTAGTGTGCCCAGTATTAATACAGTGGTGTGCGACGGCCGATTTTTCTTTTCTGTTGAATTTAATGAGGGAGCAATGTTCTTAATATCGTGTATGAATTTTTCTTCTTGTTTGTCCAATGTATTTTTTGTTGCAGTCATCATATTTAATTTGGTATGTACCTGATTTATGAATAATTTCTTCTTCATCTTTTGGAATTTTTAATTTATTCTTCAATTGATTTGTTGTTTTATATGTGACGGTTTTATTGGCATGTTTTTGTAATGATTTTTGTACATCTTTAGATATAATTTGTTCCATGTAGTGCTAATCCAATTTGTTTTTGTGTCTTTAATAGGTAAAAGTGTTGTCTTTGACTTTTTGTCATGTTTATTTTTAGCTTTTTTAAATATATGTTCGACTAAATATGTTTTATATCCATTAAAAACGGCAACATATTTTATATACTGAAGTTCTTTTTTGAATTTTTGAAGACTCTCTTTTTCCAATGAATGGAAGGACTGCTCGTTTTTGTGTTGGTGGATGATTTAAGTCATTTTTTATAAAAACGAATCAGTGTGGTGATTTAGTTTTACGATATATAATCGAATTCTAAATCGCTTGTGAAAATTAATGTTCTTGTATAATTTTACTAAAATTATCCCCTTAAAGAAATGGAAGGATGAGATTGTTGGATTGAATTTTCATGAGTAAATTCTAAATGCTAAGGTAAAATGAATTTAAGTGATCTTATTAAAGTTTATTAAGGTGTTTTCATTTTTGTTTGAAAATTCCACTGCAAAATATATCGTCCCGTCCAACATATCGAATCCAAATTACTTTAAAATTAAAACAATCGAAAAACCAAACAAAACACGAAAAAAAAAAAAATAAAACAAACAAAAAAAAAAAAAAAAAAAGGTTATAATAAAGAAAAAAAAACCAATAAAAAAAAAAATTTAAAAATAAAAAAAACCTTTAAACAAAAAAAAAAAAAATCTCCGTTACAAAGACAAAGGAGTGGAAGAGTAATCAATGAAAAATAATTCTGCTTATTTAATTTGTTTTCATACGGCCTTGGTCTTCGTTCTATGGTAGAGTATATAAAAAAACTTAGAGTTATCTGGTTAAATCTTTAAAAAAAAAAAAAAAAAAAAATAAGAAAAAATAAATAAAACAAAAGAAAAAATAAAAAAGAAAAAAACAAAAAGAAAATAAAGGAAAATACCCTCCCCCTGGAAAACACCACAAACACAAGCACCCCCCACCCCAATCCCCGCACCCACCCGTCCCCAAACGCACCCCCCCCTCACCCCCATCGCACCCCCGTCCCCCCCCCAACAAACCCCTTATCCCCCCTCCAGCCCCCCTGCATCGCCCGCTCCCCCCCTTCCCCACCCCCCCCCCCACGACCCCCGCGCCTCCTCCAAACCTACCCTCCCCCTTACTACCCCCCCCCCCCCCCCTCACCCCCCGCCCCCCCCCCCCCCACCCCACCCCGCGCCTCGCCCACCACCCCCCTCCCCCCCCCCCCCCCCCCCCCCCCTCCTCACCCCCTTCTAACCCCCTCCCAGACAACATACACAAAACCCCGCCTGTCCCGGCCACCCACCACTCTCCCCGATACCCCCCCTCCTCTCCCCCCCCCAACCCCCCCCCCCCGTCCCCCCCCCTCCCAGCCAACACCAACAACAAGGTCCAATAACAAAACACACCAAACAACACACCAAACACACAACAAACAAAACAAAATCACCAACAACAAACACGAAAAACACACACACACAAAACAACACCACCACACACGCCCCACCCCCACACTGGCCCCAAACTCCCTTACACCAAACCCCCCCCCCACAATCACACAAAAAACACATTCCCCCCACCCAAAAAAAAAACCCTACCCCTAACAAACCCCGCCCTCCTCCCCTCCCCCCCTTCCCCCCACCCCCCCCCGCCAACAACAACCAAACACACACCCCCCCCCCACAAACCCCTCAAATTAAACCAACACACACACACAAAAAAACACACACAAACACAACAAACCAACACCAACACAAACACCACCAACACACAAACACACAATACACAACACAACACAACAACACCAAAAAACACCATAGCAAACCCCCCCCCCCCCCATCTCCCCTTCCCCCCCCCCCCCCCCACCCCCCGGTCCCCCTCCCCCCCCTGCCAACCCCACCCCCCCCAAACCCCACCCCCCACCCCCCAACAAACCATCCTCCCGTCCCCCCCCCCTCCCAACCCCCGCCCCACAAACATTATCCCCCCCCCCGTACCTTGACCCACCCGCTCCCCAACAAACCACGCCCTCACCCACCCCTTCCCCGCTCCCGCCCTCCCCCCCCCCCTCCCCCCCCCATAACACCTCCCCCCCATTCCCCCCCCTCCCCCCCTCCTCCACCTCCCCCCCACCCGCCCCCCACGACCCCTCGCACCCCCAGCCGCCCCTCGTCCACCAACACCGATCCGCGCCCCCCTCCCCCTCCCGTCCCTCTTAAACCCCCATACTCCCCCCTCACACCCCCCCGCACCCAAACAACAAACCCCACGCCGGCCCGCCTCCCCCCCCCTCACATCCCCTCGCCCTCCCCCTCAAACACCCCCTCCCCTCTACCCCCCCCACCCTCCCCCCCTCCCCACGCCACCCCCAACCCGCTCCCCCCCTCCCCCCTCTCGTTGACCCCTCCCCTACACCCCCCCCCCCCCCCCCGCCTCCCCCTTTCCAGTCAACCCCCCACTGGCCCCCCCCACCCTTCCCAGAAACCCCCCCCGCCCCCCCCTCCCACTCCCACCCCACCCCCCCCCCTCCCCCCCCTCCCACCCAGCCTCCGCCCCCACCCACCCCCCTCGCCCCGCCAAACCCACCTCCCTCACAGAACTCCTCACCTCCCCACCACCCCACAAACCGCCCCCATTCCCCCTCCCCCCCCCCCTCCCCCCATGCACCCTCCCCCAACCCCCCCCGTCAATCGCCCCCCCCCCCCACCGCCCCCCCCGATTCCACCCCTCCCACCCCCCACCCTCTCCCCCTCCCTCCCCCCCTCCCCTCCCCCCCCACCAACACCTTACCCCCCCCCCCCCCCCCCCCTACCACCCCCCACTCTCTGAAACAACGACACAACGAACAGCCACTTCCGAACACGACAACAACACACACAAACATCACCAAACCACACGGAGGTGCCCCTCTAGCCCCCCCCCCCACCCCGAACCCCAACCCACCCTCCGCCCCCCACCCCCCCCCCCCCCCTAAAACTCCCTCCTCCCCCCCCCCCCCCCAACCCCCCCCCCCTACCGGCCCCGCCCCACCGCCCACCACCCCCTCCCCTCCCTCCCCTCCCTCCCGACCCACCCAGAAAGCAAACCCACACACACAACTCAACACCAACAAACAACACACAAAACCAACAAACAACATAAACAAAACAAACACACCAACAACACAATCAGCACACATCAAGGCAACACCATTCATACATGTACATCCACATACCAACAATAGTACATTAGCCCATGATCGAAACACCCACACCACAAACAACACAATACGACCCAAAAAAACCCGGCCCCCCCCCACCCCTCCCCCTTGCCCCCCTCTCCCCCCCCCCCCTCCCACCCCCCCCTCCGAACCCCCCCCCCCTACCCACCCCCCCCCAGACAAATACCCCAGAACACCAAACCACCCCAAAACAACAACAAACCAAACAAACAAACAAAGCCACAACACCCCCAAGAAAAAAAACTCACCCCCCTAACACCCAAACCACACAACACACCCAAAACAAACCACAACAACAAAGCCACAAAACAAACCAAACACAAACAAGTCTCCCTCCCCCCCCTAGACTCCCCCCCCACAGAAACACCGATTAAACAAACCAACAACAACCGAACAAAGCAAGCAAAACCCCCAAACAGAAGCATCACAGCACACACACAAACCCAAACACACCCACCCCCCCCCCCCCCCCCCCCCCCCCCGCAAACCCACCCTCCCTGTCACCTAACAACAAAACAACACAAAAAAAACCAACAAACCAAACAAGACAAACCACACAACCCCCAAACACACACAACACACAAAACACACACTACAATCACCACCAAAACACAAAATAAGCCAAAACACACAAAACACCCAGGACACAACTAAGCAAATGAAACAAAATCACACACACAAAAAACAAACAACACACAAAACAAACACACAACAAACTCATCCTCCCCCCCCCCCCCACCCCCCCCATCCCCCCCCCCCCCCCCACCCCCACCCCCCGCCACCTCCCGCCGCCCACCCCCTAACCACCCCCCCCCCCGCCACCCCCCCCCCCACTCCCCTCGAACACCACCCCCGCGGTACCCGCACCCCCCAGCCCCCCCCCTCCTCACCACCCCCACCTCCCACCCCCCCCCCCCCCCTCCTATACCCCCCCTCCCCCCCCTCCCTACACACACAAACACAAAAAAACCAAAAAACCCCCTCCCCCCGTCACTCCCACGACCCCACCCCGCTCCCCCTCCTCCCGTCCCCCCCCCGTAATAACCCACGACGCCGCACCGCCCAACCCCCCCCCCTCCCTCCCGCCACCTTCCCAAACACCCCACCCCTCCCTCCCCCCTCCCACCCCCACCCCCCCATCCCACCCCCCTCCCCCCCCCATCCCTCCCCAACACAAACAAACAAAACAAAACAACATCCAACCCCATAAACCCCCCCCCCCACAAACCCCTCCCACACCCCGCCTCCCGGGGAACAAACCCCTCCCCACCCCCCGCCCCCCCTCCCCCCCCCCCCCCCCCACCCCCTCCGCCCTTTCCCACCACCCCCCCCCCCCCCCGCTGGACCCCCCCACACCCACAAACCGTGCCCCCACAAACCACCCTCCCACCCCCCACCCCCCCATCCTCTCCAGAAACAATCCGCACCCCCCGCCCCCACCCCCGCATCTTCTTGTATGAGTTTGGGCCCCCCTCCCCCCCCCCCCCCCCCCAACCCCCCACTACCTCCCGCCAAACCCCCACTCCCCTCCTACCCACTTGCGACCCCCCCCCCCCCTCCCCCCCCCACCCCGCGACCTCCCCCCCCCACCCAACACCCAAACCACAAACACAATACTCATACCTCCCCCTACCTTTCCCAACACACACATACAACAAAAACAAAAAACATATACACCACAATAACAAACACCCTCCTTCCTCCCAACCCCCCGCCCCCCCCCCCCCCCTCCCCTCCCCCTCCCCCCTCCTCAAAACACATACCAAATCATAACACCAACAAGAACAACACTTGAAACACACGCCCTACTCCCCCCCCCCCCACCCCCACCCCCCCCACCGCCCCCCAACAAACCCCCCACCCCTCGCCCCCCCCCCCCCCCCCCCCCCCCCCCTCCCCACCGCCCCACTCCCTATCCTTCCCCCCCCCCCCCCCCCCACCCAAACCCCCCCCCCGTACCCTCCCATCCCCCCCACCAACATACTACAGACACACAAACACAAAAAAAACAACAACCCCAACCCACACATATACATCTAATCATCCCCCCCACCCCTACCAACCCCCCCCATCACACCCCCCCCCACTCCTCATCCACCCACCAAACCACCCCCTCCAACCCCCTCCCTCCTTCCAACAAAGTAATTAGCCTGTATCGAAATTGGTAAAGAGAACCCAACAACTCACTTGGTTAAAACAAAATAAAGCGGACAGAGATAATACTACCACAAAAACACTCCCCCCCATCCCGCCCCCCAACCCACCCCCTCCCCCGCACCCCCCCCAACCCCCACCCTCCCCTCCCCAAAACACAAACCCACAACACAACACGCACACACTACCCCCCTCCCTCCGCACCACATGCCCCCTCCCCCACAACACATCTCAAGAACAAACAACAACAAACACTCGCACAAAAATACCCCAACACCACACTCCCCGGCCCCCCCCCCCTCTCCCCGCACCCACCCTCAAACCCTCCCCCCTAACACACAAAACACCAAAAACAACCTTAAAAAACAAAAACAACAAACAAACATAAACCAACAAAAACAAACCTAACACAACATCAACAACCACACAACAAACACAAAAAACAACAATATAGCAACACAAACAAACAACACAAAACTCACAAACAACAACCCCCCCGCCCCCCCCCTTTCTACCCAAAACACGCCCCAAGCCTCATAACAGCCAACACACACAAAACAGCACACCCCCCAAAAATACAACACCACAACAAACAAAAACAAACACTAAAACCACTTCCACACCCCCCCCCGATCCCCACCCCCTCCTCAATCCCCCCCACCCCCCCCCCCCAGTGCCTCCCCTCCTCCTCCCCCGCACCCCCCCAACAAACCCACCCCCCCCCCCAACACAAACCCCCCCACACGCACCCCCACCCTCCCCCCCCCCCCCGCCCCCCAGCCCAACAACCTCGCCCCCCTCCTACCTACACACTACCCCCCGCCCCTCACAAACCCCCCCCCCCTTCTCCCCCGGCGGACCACCCCCCCCCGCCCCACCCACAACAAAACCACAAAACAATTTCTCCCCCTCCCTCCCCCAGGACCGCCAACCCACCCCCTCCCCGCCCCGACCCCCCCAGCCCCTGCTCCCCACCCCACCTCTCCCCCCCCCATAAGGACAACAAACAAACTCCCCCCCCATACAAACCAAAGTGAAACCATCAATACAACCCACTACCCAACCACCCATACCCGCCCACTCCCTACTAACCAACTCCACACTCCCACCACCCCCCCATACAAACGCCCAGACCACTCCAAAGTACCAACTCCCCCCCCCCCACAAGGTGAACCCCCCACACTGTCGGCCCCTCCCATCGTTACCGCGGAAATTGGCAGTCTATAATATACGAACGATATACCCATCTTCAGGTATGTAACTCACATGGTATTTTTATCACAGACTAGTGTTGCGTTAAGTTTTTCGAGATAATCTGTGTTGTGTGGAATAAAATACAAACAGGAGACGAAATGATGTTTTTTTTTCCCAGCCCACGAGAGTGTACAATGCTTTCCGTAAAGTATCATGGCCAGTAAGAAGAATATTAGCCAAGCCTGAAGCGTGGAAAGTCCTCAATTACGAGTGCCTGAGAGTTTGAAGGACATAAAACCGGAATGAGTGTAGCCACAACTTCCACTTATTCAAGGTTATGTTTGCCACGGTCCATTCCATTATATAGCCCGAGACCACCACGTGACTGCTGATGACAGCTGGTATAACCGCTACTCTCTATCATTGTGATTAGGGAACATTATACAAAACTATATAATATGTATACATTAGTTATGAAATTGTGCGCTAATAATGCTCACATAAATGATGTCATTTTTTCACTTTTAAGAAATATACTTCATGACAAACCGCTTCAATTTTTCTAAAATTAAATCATTACATTAATGACGAGCTAACGATTTTAAATTTTAAATAATTTACGCAGTCCTTTAAGGTGTAAGATATTTCACCGCACCTATTGGTCGATTCTTGCCTTGTTATCGTACCGAAGAAAACACACACAACCACACATACACACGACACACACACACACTCAGCATAGGGAATGAAAACGCGTTATTATATTGTCAAAGATAGAAAGCCCTTCCTAACTCCCTGAATCTTGCAATAATATCAAAATAAAACGTTTATAATAGTTTTATTTAATATTAAAGTATTGTTGTATTTTTTGGGAATATAAACTTGGTGAATAATGGATCATTGAGGTATGCTTATTATTAAATTCAAACTTTTTTTTCCCCCTTATAGCCAACTGTTTAAATACCATGTAATATAATTCCCTATCGAAGTCCATCAAATTTGGAAATTGCCCTTATTATTGCCAAATCATTCTCATCCGTTGTTGTTGGTCATTTAACCGATGGTTTTTTAACAACATTGATTTAATTAGTATTTAAAATCGCAATTGTATATTTATTAGTTTCGATCACCTGACTCAATCTGGATTAAAGGTTTTATTATATTAATGGTTGTCATGTGGCTATCTTTCCGGCTTTTTAATAGTGACGCATGATTAATGACTTACTTGTAGATATTCAACACAACTTAATCCGCAAAAAAAAGATTTCAGTCACTTTTTTACCAAACTTTAGTGGAAACGTAATCTACAGCGTGTTTTATGGTGAGGGTTTAAATTCGAAAATACGAAATCACAATATTATAATGTTTTTTTCCAAATTCATGATAGTCCAGGGTAATCTACTCAAACGATTCTAGTTTACGAATTATTTTATTAACTAGGGAACACATTTTATAAATAATGTTTATTTCCTAATCCTCATTAGTTTTAATAACAAATTTTAAATGCAAGTGTAATAAAATCCATTTGCACCATTTATATTTATAAATGTAATTTTAATGCATAGATGGTCATAAAACTAACTACACCATTTATTTATAACTACAATGTACTGAATTATAGTCCCTTGCTTACGCTGAATTTTTGAATTCAAATTAATTGAGCTTCACGTTTAAAAAACCTGAATCCCTGTGGTCCAACAAACTGAGTTTTTATGAGGCCCGTGAACATGTATGGTAGTCAATAAGAAATAACAAGACATTCCCCGCTGTTCTGTGAATTGTAGATAAATGTTTTCTACAAAGAGTTTATTAGCATATATTAAATTTCAAGAGCCTTTCATATAATTCTAGAGTCACGTTTGGGATCCGAATATCTTTAACTTTTCTGTAAAAATATCCAGAAAATTAAATGGATTTTATAATTTAAAAAATTAAGTTGTTGTTTTTTCTAGTGATAAACTCACTATGTTTCGTAAGATACCTTTTAAAGTCGGTGTTAACACTAATTTCTAAAATAAATATGCAGCAAATACGAGGCAGCGTAAAAAGTCGCTTATGGAGTAAGCCTTTGCTTGTTTTAAAAACCAGTTCAGCTTCATAAATATCAATGATTTTTATTTTTTTATATGAATTTTATTTTGCTATTCTACTTAATTGAAGTTGAAAATATCCAAATTGATAAAAATCAATTTTTTTCACAGAGAGCATGGTTTCTACCATTAAGGTGCGTAGTTGGAGAACCTTTACATTGACGTTTAGCAGGTAGGTTTACTACAACTATCTCTTTGGAATTAGACCTATCCGAAAAAGGATCACTGTGGATAGAAGTTAAATTTTTGACGTATTTTTTCTAGGAATATTTTTTCTATAAAGTAATCACATATATTTTAAACTATGTCCCTGTTACAAATAAGTTTATGTTGTGTGTTTTTTTTTTTTGAAAAACTAGTTGTTTATTGCTGAAATTGCGTCCTAAATGTATCCATGGCCAGTAAAGAAAGATTATAGAAGATGTTTTATATATCCACACCAATGTCGAATAACTGTCAATTTCCTTTACAACTAAGGTGAAAAAAAAGGAACCGACAGCGTCCTAAATGTTGTGGAAATTGTCAAACGTGAATCGTTTTAGTAAACATGTAGCCAAATGAATGAATGCTGTATTATAAAAAGATAAATTATGTTCATTTAATAAAGTCTTGATGCCCTGACCAAAATTATCGTAAGAGTCCTTTTGTTGCTTAAGGAGGATAATTATAATTGATAATTCTTCGAAGCCTATCAACTACATAAACGTACAAGATTAACATTTTCACAAACTGTTGATAATTTTTCTACCTAAGATTGTCTACAGTATTTGGTCTTAAGCTTCAGAGAGGAGAGTCAAAATTATATTATAACACACTGATGGTTAAAATTTTACAATAGGTTGGGGGAAGGGACCCTGTATGTATATTTCAAATTAACAATAAAATATTATGACCGGAAAGTTTTGAATTGAAGGATTATTATGTAGAAAAACTTAATTAGTTTATTATTGTATATTAATAAAAACCCTCATTTACACAGTAAATAAAGTTAGAGCTTTGGAGGAAAGATGTTAAGTAAAAGAAACCACTTCTATAAATAACCTTTACTTCTATACATTTAATTAAAAACACAAAGGTAACAAAGATGAACATGGCACAATTTCCCCACACTGTCATAAATGTAACACTGTGTTGTGGTTTTATGTCCGTCATGAGATGGTCGACAAGTTACTGTCTGTATAAGTCCGCTACCATGATCAGTCCCCTTAGTTTTATTCCATGTTTTGAATGGGTCAAATTACCTTAATTAAACCTTGAAATAATGTTTTCTTGCTCCTTAATTTAATACAGCTAAGATATTGTGGCGTACAAAGTTTCCAGGGGGGGGACAGTATCACCAGGGCTTAATCTGATGGTTTACATACTGCATTGTGAAATTACAATAGGTGGCTCTTTCCTGGCGACCAGCCAGAAAGACAGACAAGATTAATACATATCCCACTATTCAATAATAAGTTTTGGTCCTGGTTTACGATGCCTATATTTGAAATAACAGGCCTTCAGGACCAGATTTCAAGTCAAAAAGTCTAACCCTCCTTTAGATAATGTTGCACAGACAGAGATGTGAATAAGAAATTATTTCAGTCTCACTGAATATATTTATACTCTGGGTTAAAGCTTTTGCCCAATGAATGGCCTAAAAAACAAAAAGATCAACGTAAATTCATAATATGGTTTGTTTAATTGTAATAAATAACATCAATAATTAGTAGTAAATGAAACTCCGTTGTTTGCATTGTATCACCATAAATTTAGGTAAAAAAAAAAAAAAAAAAAAAAAAAAACTTTCAGGTTTGGTTTCTTGGCTTGTTCAATGGGTTGGTAAGCACATAAATAAAATATTAATTTAAACAGTTTACTCTTGATTTTTAGTATGGAAAAAATCACTTTCTGAAACTAATTGCCTTTACAATTGTTTTTTTTCATTGTAAATAATTTAACTATATAAATTTGAATCCCGTAGAAATGCTTACTAAACGAAAACGTAAATTTAGAGTTACGGGTGGACCAATTCGGCGTAGTTTTTTTGTATTTGTTTCGCATGTAAAGAGAAAGTTTTTAATAATTACCAACCTGGACTATTCTGGAATTCGAAAAAACATAGTACATAGTATTTGTTTTCGTATTCAGGAATATATTTAAACTGACAAAAAATAGCTGTAAATACTTTGACAACAAAGTGGGCTTGAAATTCTACTTTTTGCGATAAAAATTAAGTATAAATACAGCTGTATTAATAGGCTATGGGAAACGGTGCAATTTGTTAAAATAAAGATAAAACTATACCTTGTTAAGGGCTTATTGGTGAAAGAAATATGATAATAAATATATGAATAATACAGGAGACATAACATATTTGCAGTTAAAGGGATTCCACTAGTACCGAAATGAGAATCTTTTGCCATCTAACATCACCGGATTTAATACGTCTATGGAAATATTAAAACTGTATATGTATATAAATGGGGCAAAACATTAACTAAGGCAGATACAGTTCTAAATGTATAACAAATTTGAGGCATGCACACTTCCCTTAGAGTTTTATGTTGGTATTTATAGTTCCACATAAAACTGCCTAAAAACATATGCAAGCGCATATAACTAAATTCATAAAACATTTAAAAACATATTTTATGTGTATATCATTCATAGACCAGCATTTCATTCCCCTTCTTTTTTCCAAGTTGTATATATTATTTACTTATCGTTTTTTGCTTTGAAAGCGTAACCTACACAATACTATACAAAAATCCTATTTCTATTATAAGTTATTTAATTTATAATCATAAGTATCCCACCACAGAAACTTGGTTAGGTAATTCATAACTGGTGTATTCACGTGTAGATATGATAAAAAATAATTAAAAGTGTTGAAGTGTAAAAAAGTTGTTATTCTAAAATAATGATGAGATGGTAAGTATCGTTTATATTGTTTTTCCTATTCCGCCCAGCGAAATTCTCATGTTTCTTCCTAAAACTTTACATATTCCTCTAGTTTAACCAACAATTAGATTAACATATTCTTTCAATTCTGATTAAAATGGCCAGAAAATTATACATCAATAAAAAGTATTAATAGTTATTGAATAATTATCAGTTTGCTATTTCAAATAATGTTATTTACATTTTGTAATCCCACAATATTGTCCTTAATTTTTAGTTTAATATACTGAATAACAGATATAATTAATATTAATAGTTTTTATAAATTTAAATTATGCCTAGGGCACGATTTTAGTTTTATTGTGATACATTTAACAGAAACTTATACGATTAACAGTCATAGACTAGGGAAAAACGATAGAATAAACTCTTTAAGGACTTTTGTTGTAAAGAAAAAAATCCAAACATAAAATATAAGGCCTTTCTTCCTTTTTATCATCGTTTTAATTACTAAGATCAAAAGCATCTTGAGTCCGCTGGTTGTTATTTCAAATGATCGTATAATTCAACCGCGATGTCTCCGGATAATTATAAATTTAAATAAAAATTCTGAACCTAAGATAATTTTTAATTAAAATAGAAAAAATTGAGAATAGTATTTATATTTAACCAGATTTAAAATGTTAAAAACAATTTTCAAAATAACTCACGGTAAAGTTAATCTGTTTGAAGGAATAATGAAGATAACTTTCACTAGATATTTAGATAATCATTTTATCTTGT